>NC_090725.1:292099238-292101738 GCF_036898095.1 Palaemon carinicauda | reverse complement strand
TCTGGTCTTCAGCTGTTGGCTCATCTTAATTTGTTGAACAAAAATTTTCGGTTTATTACATTTCTTATTACTGATAATAATATTAATCTCCATGACTGCCGTTCAGTTACTTCTTTATGCATGAGATTTTTCATATATCTGACCATCCTTTGTATTTGGATCTTCATAGACTGTTACATCCCGTGCGTAGTACTAGGTATACAATGAACTCCAATAGTCTTACCTTCACCATCATAAGGTTCAACACTACCCAGTATTCATAACATTTTATTCCGTCCGTGATCAGATTGTGGGATGATCTTCCTGACCAGGCAATGGAATCTATGAAACTTCAGAAGTTCAAACTTGCAGCAAATGTTTTCATGTTGAACAGGTTGACAAAGTATCTCTACATAATTCATATATGAAAGATCCATTTTAACGTTGTTACTGATCTCGAAATATTTTGATTTTTAATTCATTACTTTGCATGTATAATTTATCTATTTCCTTACTTCCTTTCCTCACTACGCTATTTTCCAGGTTGGAGTCCCAGGCTTGTACCATCCTGATTTTTCAACTAGAGTTGTCGTTTAGCTAGTAATACTAATAATATTAATAATAATGCTAATGATATCAAATGAGAGAGAGAGAGAGAAAAAGATGACCAAAGGGGCTTCTATTACATGACAAAGTCCACTAATTTTAAGAAGAAATAACAAAGGTAATTTCCAGTGGTGTAAAACTAAAGGTATGTAAAAAAAAATATGAGTAGGAAGCTCTACCCAATGTAACAAACTTATACAAGAAGTTATTAAAAACAAAGTTTAACGATCCCTATACTATTGCAAGGCATCGTGAAATAAAGAAAAATCAATACCTAAGGAAAATTTAAAGGTTTGTATAAGTCCCGCTAATGATCTTGCGTTAAAAAATAAGAAAAAGACATCCAAAAGTACTCTGGGTGTAATGTCTGCATAATATTACTCAATATCAGATCATATTTCTTGCTTGATTAATTTTTTCCTTTTTTCTACCCCGAAACCAGACCACATTGACACCCAAAAATAGATATCACCAGGCCGCTGCACCAATACTGAAAGATCCACCTCACATGCGATTTGGATGGAAGGGGCTTCGGAAAATTGAAAATCCTTGAAGGGGTTCCCTACACATATGCATCTCTTCAGCTGTTTTCGTATGCAAGGGCACACCGAACACAAAATTAAAAACGGGAATACTAAAATGTTCTTGAAAGTCATTGAAAGTCACAGCGATGTTTATTCAGGCCCGGAATGCTGAGGCAGTGTATGATGATGTGAGGTCACGTTGAAACACAGCAAATTGATGCAAGTTTGAGCATACTAAGAAGCATGACAAGACTTTTTGAGATCAAGCATAGCATTGGAAGGTGACTGAAATTATACTGTAAGGTATTAACAGGATGTTACAACGTATCAAATAATGCTGAAAGAACGCAAGTATGTAGAGAGATCGTGAATACTGTACACTGTTAGAAAAAAACAGTAATTTTAATCGGAAATTCTCCGTAAAAAAATACGGTTCTCAACCATATTTCAGTAGAATACAGGTCACCGTAATTCTACCATACTTTGTTCTTATATTTTACGGGTTGTTGACCGTAATATCACTCCTTTACGTCAATATATCCGTGTTTAAAGCGGTAAAAATCCTGAAATAAATGTTGCCAGATATTTACCGTTTTTTAATGCAATTTTTTAACAGTGCAGAAAATGCTACAAACGATGCTGTGAGGTAATTCATATTAATCGTGCAAAATGTAGAATGTAGAATTTCCGAATAATGATTAAGCATAGGGAAGTAAATCAATTAATTCATATAAGTAATGTCGACTCTTGATCAACAAAGTGCGATTCTAAAATTAATTAAATTCACAAACAAAGTGAGGGGTTAACGGCAATAGTATCTAATAATGCACAAACAAGGGGAGCTATTTGACTCCCCCAATATCTATAAATACAATAAGAATTCTATATGAATATTTAGACTTCAATTCGAAACCCACCAGGGAAAATCTTAAAGGAATAAAATCTCACAAAAGCAATGAAACATCGAATAAAAAAAGAAAATTGGATATTTTCTTGGCGCACTTGATGAGGGACGGAACAGGTTTAGGGGGGGGGGGGGGAGGGGGTTTGATACCCTGGGGGGGGGGGGGGTGATCTAAAATCATATAATCATCTTAATGAGAGGCCTGATTAGCGAGCCGTCTGCAGAGTTCCTTTTCAGAGGATTAAAGAAAAAAAGAAAATTAATCCCTATTTCTATCGATAACGATTGGTTTTCGCGTTCGTCTTTCAGTGTTATGAAATCTCCCGGATGTCGAACATGATTCCTCTTAATTTATGAAAAAATAGAATCGTATTTCATGGCTTTACGAAAATAATGTCACTCAAAGTGTTTCTACAGACGTTTATGATGAAGGAACCATAATAAAAACAAGTTGGCGACGCCATCCAAGAACAATCATAGAGATTTG
>NC_090725.1:292097295-292098738 GCF_036898095.1 Palaemon carinicauda | reverse complement strand
GGTAAACCCTGGGTAAAGACCGAGTAATTATAAGTCTGGCCATGCCGTTTAGCGTGCCTGGAAAGTAATATCTATAAATCCAACCATACATACACACACACATATATATATAAAATATATATACATATATATATGTATATATACACATATATACACACACACACACATATATATATATATATATATATGTACATATATATATATATATATATATATATACATATATATATATATATATATATATATATATATATATATATATACATATATACACATATGCATACATATATAAATAAATATATATATAAATATATATACATATATATATATATGTATACATATATATATATATATATATATAGAGAGAGAGAGAGAGAGAGAGAGAGAGAGAGAGAGAGAGAGAGAGAGAGAGAGAGAGAGAGAGAGAGAGAGAGAGAGAGAGAGAGAGAGAGAGAAACCTCTATATCTGGGTAAATAAACTCCTGTGTATAAAACTCAACAGTATTTTTATAACTAGTTTCAGGAGACGAATTTCACCTGTAAATCTGATGATTTTCTGAACTAATGGCAAGATTTTTTGTCAAGCACTGAAAGAAAGATATCTATAATTCATCTGATGCTGGAAACGTCATAATAACAATGAAAGTTTATAACATATAAAGTCAGATCAACATTATCAAAAATAATAGTATTGACGAAATATTAATGTTCACTTCTCAACAGGAATCCGAAGTCATGTGGGGATAATATGTTTCAAACTGTGACTACCACTGAGCAAACATGATGGATAAAGATTCGAAACAATTGACGTACGCAATTTCCTACTGAGCTGAGGTAATATACTTCAGATTATGTTTATCCTTATGAAATCCTGTGGTGTAAAGAGACGCATTCTTTATTAATAGTTACTATTATACAAATATATATAACGAGTTTACCTCGATACTTAACAGAGATTCTTGTGCTCCTTAGATAAAGTTCAGCTGGAAAAAAATATGGCAGCTACTCTTCTTTCTCCGAAGAATGTAGAGAGAGAGAGAGAGAGAGAGAGAGAGAGAGAGAGAGAGAGAGAGAGAGAGAGAGATTCCATTACCTGAATCTGTTTCCATTAAATGTGAATATGAGTAGATATTACAATCACAATATTCCTGAGACACTTTTGGAACAAATCGAACACGAATGCCAAAATTGAAAAACAGAAAATGATATGGAATTAAACTTCTTATTCCTAGATTAAGCACTCCTTGAAACAAATAGCCAGAAACACCATTGATGGGTTTGTTCTACCTTTATGGTGACTTAGTTATTCCACTTCCAATTAAAAAGAAATATTGATACAGATTTATTACCATAGAAGGCGAACACGACTTTTCTTGGTGTCATCATCATGATCTCCTCCAACGCCTATTGACGCAAAGAGCCTCGGTCAGATTTCACCAGTCG
>NC_090725.1:292082295-292089795 GCF_036898095.1 Palaemon carinicauda | reverse complement strand
TCTTTTTTCACTTTTATGGTTTTCCAAGACTGAAAGCTATACCCAATTTGTTCCCTTGTACACCAGTCCCCATATTCTTCCTCAATCTAGAATAATTATCTCATGCTTTATCATGGGTCTTTCACTAAACCCTGATTCAATCAGCTTCTCCTTACCAGTCCTAAATACCATAAGCCAAAGTACTGAAGTTAATAGTAATTAACCTAGCACATATATTGTATATTATTCACACATAATACATATTTACACATGCATGCATATATATATATATATATATATATATATATATATATATATATATATATATACATATATATATATATATATATATATATATATATATATGATAAATTTTGCACATTTAGACGTGTTTTTCATATTCAAATAAGCCATATATATTTTTGATATATTAATGTCTGGATTCTCTTAACGACCTCGGGATCAGAGCCCCAGGCGAAATCACACAAAGACAAGAGCTTGTGACCGGCCGGGAATCGAACCCTGGTCGGCAGGTCGTTAAGAGAATCCAGACATTAATGTATCAAAAATATATATGGCTTATTTGAATATACTGTATATATATATATATATATATATATATATATATATATATATATATATATATATATATATATATATATATATATATACTAAGGCAATATTCATGAAGACCTATGAGGGAGAAGGATTTTTTCTGAAAAGTATGTTAGAATGGTAGCAGAGACGACCACAAAAGCAAAAAATTATGTATGAACTACAGAAACTACCAACACCTTTGACATTTTGAAAGACGTCATAACATCCTGAGCTGAGGAAATTGTTCTTCTATCGGTTGTACCACATATACCATTGAAGAATACGCAGAATTTGTTTATTTTTTTTTTTTTTACTAACACTACTAAGAACGGCAATGTTAAAAAATTCGTATTTCTAGAACTGACTAGAGAAGTTGGTAGGTTGATGCTAGAAAAGTGGAAACGGGCACTTGCCCATCGAGGAACGATGATAAGCGAGACATAGACAGCATATTTATGATGGGTCGAGAAGCAATACAAATGTTTTTTTTTTTCCCCTAAAGAGTTTTGCTTGCAACTACCTTTTCCAGCTTCCATACCTCTTTTGAATCAAAATTTTAACTCTTACTCTTGCAACGGTATGGTTTTAAAGCATTTCCTTTTCAAAGGATGTTTATAGTGATACCCAAATTATTTCCAACCAAATTTTCAAGGAATATCTTCAACTCTACCTCCTTCCGGAAAGATTTCAAAACTAGGCTTTCAACTCTATACCTCAGAAGGTTTCAATGTTATATCTAATTCAGGGAATGTTTTTAACTCCAAGAGGATTTTTTTAAAGGTTGACAGGAAACTGAAACCCAATACAAATTTTGGAAGAAGCTGATGACAAAAAAGAAAGAAAAGTTTTGTGTGAATGCTATGGTACCTTTTCTCCATAAAATGAGTTAATAAAAGTTTCTATATTATTGGAAAGTATTTTGGTATGAATTTAGTCCGGCGTAACGTCACATAACATAAGGCTAAAGCCTCTTAATGTTACTTATTAGATATAAGACCATCTGTACATAAAAAAACAACTTCCTACCTTTGATGCTCTTTAATATGCAAACCTATATAAATTCCACAATTGTCCACAGGTTCAATCAGGTGAATGGCAGAATCTAGTTATCATAATGACTTTATGTAAGTACTTTACCATCGCTAGAAGCAGTTTATATCAAACAACCTGCATATACAAAATAGCTTATGAATTCATGCATAAAATTTTCAGTGCATCTCTTTAATATTTAATGTGAATACATACAAATTTCAATGCATATCTATATTTAATTTACATTCTCTTCAATTGTTGAAACATTTTCATGATTACGTTATTTCTGTCCAATAGCAGTTATTTGAACGGTGATGAAAATCGCAGCGCATTTTATATAAAAAGAACGTGAACATTTCCTATAACCACCCCCCCCCCCAACCCCCAGCAAAAATAACACATATTTCCCAACAAAGTTAATGTCTAAATTTATATCTAAACAAACAAGAACTTAAGAGCTGTAAGTAAAGAACAAAAAACAAATTCATCGCAATAGCTCATGCATTACATATCTTTTTTTCTTTTTATTTATTTTTTTTTTTAAGAAAAGAGATTACAGTTTCAGCTTCAATCCTCGGGACAAACAACTGCACAAATGAAATCCTGTCAAAAGTAACTATGTGAGAGTGCCATTTTTGTGCCCGATTCCAGACGCAACTTTAACCTGGGATCAAGATGATTCGCAGTTTCTATTTTAGTCGTGTACCAAAAATTGCATTCTGTTTGATCTCGGATTATCACTGACCAAAACAATGAAATACCTAGGTTACTCTGGTAAATTTTAAGGCCAACTCCAAACAAATAAATTCGTAAAACAGCGCGTCAAAATAATTGCAAAGCATATTATCATTATTTTTATTATTATTATTATTACTAGCCAAGCTACAACCCTAGTTGGAAAAGCAAGATGCTATAAAAGCAAGAAGCTACAAGTCCAAGGGCTCCAACAGGGAAAATAGCCAGCGAGGAAAAGAAACAAGGAAATAAATAAACTATATAAGAAGTAATGAAAAATTGAAATAAAACATATACAACATATCATGAAATCCTTATTAATTTTTTAAACGTAATTCTCTTCCAACTACAATTTACGCAATAAGGGTAAGTGTTATTTGGTCAGGTTATATTAAAATATTCGAATAAAACATTTATGCAAAATTTTATAAAAAAAAAAAAAAACTATTATTTATAAAAACTTTCTACACTTACTGATTGAAATTTCCTCTGATAAGTTTTACCACGAAATAGCTTCAATACATACTTTATCCTGTTTGATCATTTTAAATTCCATTGAGATCACCAAGGTTGTGGTACTGGATATGCTCTGAGACTCTGGTAGAATTTTTCCCCAAAAGTACATGCCTTTGCACGTAATATATATATATATATATATATATATATATATATATATATATATATATATATATATACATACATACATATATATATATATGTATATATATATATGTATATATATATATATATATATATATATATATATATACATACATACATACATACATACATATATATATATATATATATATATATATATATATATATATATATATATTACACAAACAAATCCCACACATACTGTCTTTAATTTCAAATGGGAGTACATACAAATTTTGTTCAAGACTATACTAAACCGGAAATGCGACGTACAGGAAGTAATGTCTTTTAAACGCAATATAATTATTGAAAGCATTAGAGCTAAAATCATCAACATTAACTCTTCAAACAATAGCTCACCACTGATTCAACCAGGAGAATTATCTATAACCTTACGAATCTTGAAATATAAACTATCAAAAAAAGAGCTTCAAATATAATAATAAAAAATATTCTTACTACTAAATTAGACTAAGAATCATATTTTCCTCAATGTTTGAAATACTTGAGCAATGCGCTAAATAACTATCACATTTGACTTTAAATCTTTTTTTTTATTATTATTTACAAGTACGTTAAGAAATGAAATCATACGAGGTGAAAGCTACTCACTAGGTGATAAAACTGTTTCAAGTTACAAGGCTTGACTATAGGAGAGTATGCAGTTTCCTTGCAATTGAGCTACCTGCTAAATACGATGCAGTTCAACTAGAGAGTAAAAACCTTTCCCTCAAGAGTGAAACTGTGGTTGTGGACTAGTTAGGCAATCAGAAGAAGAATCTAATTATAAACTGTCCCAGCAGAAGCTGCAATTGTCCAACACCTCAGCTGTCTTGAAAAGGGGAATTTCACTGAAACAGGAGATAGGTTCGGCCACTGGCAAGAAAAAAATTGGTCTTCATTGATCTTTACTAGCCGTGTACACCAAAACTACCAGGTTCATGACCGTAGGTTTTCACAGTAACAACCGTTCGATCATGCTAAAACGATCAAGATGCAGTCACAACATGATCAATAGTTTTGTGAGGCCATGTTTCAATACAAAAAATATCAAAAGTCTTGTTACTTAATATTGATAAACGATACCGTGACCAAATGCATATCCATCGAAAAATGTCTGAGTACCCCAGCCATGTCTTATGTATAAGGTATACTCGCCCGTCTGGATAATAACCTACCATTGAAATCGCATTAAAGTTAAAGGCATACAATATATCATGGTGAACACTGGACTAAATGGAAATAAAACGCAATAAGAAAGATATTATAATCACAGTAGCAAGTGGTAAAGCGTAAACTAAACTATACAAAAAGGAAGGCTACACATAAATTAAACTATAAATAAAGTCATTACCAGAAAACGATAAATTTACCCAAGATAATGAAGTCCATTTTCAAATGTAATTTTACAAATGAAAATCATGCACTTCTAAATACCCTAAACTGCAATTATACTTCCAGAATAATGTTACCAGAATAATGTAGAAGCAATCAACATGAACGAAATGTAATATTGGAATATAATGTAAATAAAAGTAAAATGAATCATGAAATTGAAGCAAAATCAAATACTAAGAAAAATATATTTTTTACACTGAAAAGAAGACACAGAAATAGCGGAAGACACAGAAATAGCGGGAGTAACAGACGAAATGGAGCTCACGATATGTCCATTCTTCATTGTTTTCGCTTATTCTCCTGTGAATTCCAACCAGAACGAACAGATTGGTATCATACAAAAGATACATATATATATATATATATATATATATATATATATATATATATATATATATATATGTATATATAAGTATACATGTGAGTATGTATGTGTATATATATACAGAGAGAGAGAGAGAGAGAGAGAGAGAGAGAGAGAGAGAGAGAGAGAGAGAGAGATAATACCTATTTAGTTGTATTAGCATACCCACATGCTATACATGCATATACATGTGTAAATGATACTCTCTCTCTCTCTCTCTCTCTCTCTCTCTCTCTCTCTCTCTCTCTCTCTCTCTCTCTCTCTCTCTCTCTCATATATTATGTATATATATACATATACATATATATATATATATATATATATATATATATATATATATATATATATCACACTAGATAAGCTGGTTTCAAAATAAAAAAAACGTTTAGTCGGACTTTAAAAGAGAAAGTAAAAGAAGACTGACAGAGGATGAATTGTGCGAGTATAGACAAGGAGGAATGGGTATAGATTACGATTTTATTGTAAAACATTTACCAAGGAAGCAGAGAATTGCAGCAAACTATAAAAAGAATTTACGATTCATTTGATAGAAAGATTATTAAAAGATTTTATGGAAGCAAAGTGTATTACAATACATTGACGAGAAAGTGGCAAGTTGTTTAATATTTTCTTGAATAGAAGACAGCGCAATGATAAAGGTCAGAGGAAATAATTTAGTTATATGTATAAAGTTTGTCATAAAAAACGTGATATTGAATGTGGCATGGATGCCTCATGTTTTCAGATTATTCAGACCAGAGTGTTGATAGCGTGGTAAAATTCTAAAAACTACTAGAACCTTTCGAAAATGTTCGGTTGGAAGAAGTAAATATCAAGAACAACTTTTCAGATGTAACATTTCATTAACAGAAAGATACTAAATAATTTGCTAAAGACTGGAATCCCTAGTGGAAATGCGTGAATAGACCATTAAGCCTTTAAGGAGGTGAAGTGTTAAAGTTTAATATGAATGATAGAAAAAAGGCCAAAGATCAACATATGAATTGTTTGCATAGAATGTGCGACATATGAAAAACTGAAAAGGTGATAATCATTGAGACATTATAAGACAAGCAAAAGGTTAGTATAGATGAAAAGATGGGTTAAGAGTGTTTTGAGATGATTTAGTAATTTAGATAAATCAGACGTCATTTTCGTAAACAAAAATATCAGAAGGGAATAGAAAAAGAGGAAAAACTAAAACTGGATCGAATTATTACTTAAAACAAATATTTTACTACGATCTCAGAGGCGAAATGATTAACTTTAACAAAATCGTCTCTATTGGTGAAGAACAGACATAGGGGATAGGGCGCAGCCCTGCTGCATATTATATATATATATATATATATATATATATATATATATATATATATATATATATATATATATATATATACATATATATACACAAATATATATATGGTATGTATATATATATATATATATATATATATATATATATATATATATATATATAAATCCTTACCACCCAAGATCCATCTCAAACTAAACCCGAGACACAAGGATATTATGATCGTATTGCCCTGTGAAATCAATTAAGGTATATACGCAGCCTGAATTTGGGATCCACAAATCACAAGGAAACATCGATGTGAGTCCAAGATCGACTTGATTTCTGAATTGAGTACAGAGTAGGCAGCCACCTGCTTAAGTATACAGTATACAGTGTATATGTATATATATATATATATATACATATATATATACATATATATATATATATATATATGATAATTTTCCACATTTATTTGTAGTTTTTAATGAGTTCATATAGGCCAAAAATACCTTTAAATATTGAATTCGCCCTTCCTCGGATACCAAGGCAGAATGAATTCGATATCAGGAGGTATTTATGGCTTATATATATATATATATATATATATATATATATATATATATATATATATATATATATATATATATATATATATATTCACTCATATATATCCACTAACTCAACAAACCTGTTGAAAAAAAAAATCACACCGAGAAACTTAATAAAATTATTCTCTAAGTGACTTTAAAGGAAAACAATACGTAAGAACAAGAATTAAGGGAAATCTGGAAAGCTCTTCGGGGAGTTGAGTATTGTGAAACAGAGAGGAAAAGACGAATGAAAAAAAAGAGAAAAAAAAAAAAAAAGAGCGCTGACCAAAGAGGGAATGTTGCAAAACAAGAGGTTAATCTAACTTGGATGGGGAGCAAAAACACGCTAATTAACAACATGAAGAATGCAAGGGAAACAACAAATGCGATGAAGGGGATACATTGGAAAATAAGACAACTATTACTTTATCACTGTTCGTGAATTCACGCCCGTGAAATAAAGTGCAGTAATCTTATTACAAAAACTATAAAACAAAATAATTTTCGTAGATTTTGTATTCTTATGTTTTAAGTTGTTAAAAATTAATTGGTAGATCGCCACGTACAACAACTTTTATATTGGTATTGACATCGATTATAAAGCATTACAAAAATTACAACAATTGTAAAACATTATCAAACATGAATTAAAATTATTCTTTTTTAAAGGGAGTAACTCAAACACAAATCTCATTGCAACTTTCATGAATTTAAATCATTCTTTTTTGAAGGGAGTAACTCAAACACAAATCTCATTGCAACTTTCATGAATTTAAATCATTCTTTTTTGAAGGGAGTAACTCAAACACAAATCTCATTGTAACTTTCATGAATTTAAATCATTC
>NC_090725.1:292072295-292077295 GCF_036898095.1 Palaemon carinicauda | reverse complement strand
GAACGCCGTATACTGCCTATGGACGCTAGTTTTTACCTGAAAATCATGGGGCACTCATTGGGCCAAGTGTTTTTTCATGTCAGGAGGTTAAGAAAAAAAATATCTAGCGCTGCCCAAGACAAACATGCCAGAAGAGAGATTGATGGTGTACGAACTTGGCAAAGAATATTCCTCTACCACTCAATCAATGCACTGCCAATCAAGTTAGATCGTACAAGATTTGATGAAGGTGTTGGGATAGAAGAAACTTTTAGACAAAAGAAGACACTATATCGTGAGAGTTGCAGGCTTCTATTTAACAACACAGAGATAAACAGAGCCGAAAAAAAGAGTACCCTCAGCAGGTAATAGTGGCGAAGGCGGTAGATGTAAGATACTACGAAAAGTTCAACTAAAACATATGAATGTTTCTTTGGCAAGACCAATGGGAGGGGAGTTTAAAGAAGCAATAGCAATGCAAGTGAATAAGAGGTTGGTCTAATTTGCAGAAACTCTCAGTGATAAGAAACCTCTTGCCAAACTAAGTGCCGGATATGTCCTACTATAAGAAGCCAAATGTCACCTTCCTTTCTTGGTGGAATTGCATAACTGAGCACAATTCTACCAAAAGGTGCAGGAGCAAGAGAAAGCACAGGAGCACTACAAAGAAACATACCCAATTGCTTCCTCCAGACACCTACATTAGTGAGAGATCCACTCATTTTCAAAGCTTCTTGACTTGCCCATGCAACTGCAGACACCTGAGCACACACCCAGTCCCTAGATTTCTTCCTTTAAAAAGGTGAAATCACACACTGCATTGATACAGATGGGCAATCCATTCCAAGAGGAATCAGCCGACCTGCTGGTGCTAGACACGATAGACATTGCAAACTAAACTCTACCTGAAATGATAGCTACTCATCCCCAGCAAGGCAAAAAGCATTTCAAATCATTCATTGAAGGGCTCATGAACGTGATAGTCCTTTCTATCATCTTCTATCTAAAACAAATTCTGTTTCTTAGTACACACAAGAACAGGCACATAATTTCTAGGGAGAAAGTCCCAAAGACAGCTGTTAGTTACTCTAACGACTGTTCATCACCTGCCAGTGTGACTTGCAAGAAGTCTTCAAGCACGATAATCAGGTCATACCCTACATCTCTCAGTAACAGTGGCAAGCATCATATGTGTGAGAAATCGTAGTTGGTTGAAGTTATAGAAGTGCAAGTGAACATCCCACACAGAGAACCGAAGGCAGATGCAATCATTGTTGATGGATCAGCACTTTTTAATGCCTTACCTCCACGCACTTCAAAGACACTTTATGACTATGCTAAAGAAGATATTCCAAAAGTGGAATACTATGGTTCAGGGTACGAACAGGTGGATGCACTCTTTCATGTATACAAGAAGTCTAAAACCCGAAAAGAGACCGAAAAGGGGATAAGGAAGCAGCAGAAGAGTGACAGGAACATGTAAGATACCAAGTAATTGACAAGAAGACCGAGTTGTTTCACTTACTTGTAGAGAAGATATGTGAAGCAAAGACAGCAAACACAGTCATCATCACAAAAGAAGAAGATGTCAATAGTAACACAAAGGAGACAACGTATTGTCATAAGAAAGCTGACACTTGAAGATTTGTACATGCCAGTTATGCAACGACTGATGGAGCAAGTCCATTATCATTAAGGCCAATGAAATGGACGCGCTAGTCAGTAATATTTTTTCTGCCATACTTACAGGAAATAGGTTGAAAGGTTTAAAGGTCACTCATGAATGTCAGTGGCAAGGGACAGTGACATTGCCCTATCGAGCAGGGCAAAGTTCTAAAGACTGACTAAATATACATATAATCAGTGCCCAAGACCCCTCTCCAACCAAGCTAGGACCAAGGAGGGTCAGGCAATGACTGTTGATGACTCAGCAGATAGACATATAGGATCCCTCAAACGCCCCATCCTTAGCTCACAAGGATGATGAGGTTCCAGCGACCAAAGAAACTAACGAGTTTGAGCGGGTCTCGAACCCCAGTCTGGCGTTCACCAGTCAAGGACGTGACGTTAATACATGTGGATTGCCTTTGGCCAAGGAAAGGAAAGAAGGTTCTATGGATTCCAGTTCATGAGGAAGTTTCTGCAATAGGGGTTGAGAAAGCTAGAGGGATCCCATACTTTCGGTCATTCACTGGATTTAACGTTATGTCTGCCTTCTGACAGAACGGGATTAAATCTGCATGGCAGTCTTAGAACATATTTGATGATGTTTCTGAAACCTGCACTAATCTCAGCTAGCATCCAACATTGATCCGTGATCTTGAACTGCTGAGGCTGGAGATATTCGTTGCCCTCATGCATGATAGATCAATGGCAGGTGCTAGTGTGGATGAACTAAAACAAGATCTCTTAGCCAACAAGCAGAGGCCATACAATTCAATTCCACCAACAAATGCAGCCCTCAGAAAACATGCTGGCATCATCTGGGCCCTGTCAACCATCTACAGTCGAGACACAAACAGTCCTGCTGAATGGAGGTGAATACAGAAAGAAGAGACAGGGATAGCAGATATGCTGGACGACACTACCCCCATATGAAAGAGCTGTCAGGAATTGACAAAGTTTTCCTCTCACAACAGCTGCAAAGGAAGATGCAAGCACATTATCACTCTTTAATATTTGCTGTTATCTCATGTACTTTAACATCGGTCGGCTGCTCAAACACATTAATAGCACTGTTCTGCAGCATATATATATATATATATATATATATATATATATATATATATATATATATATGTATGTATATATATATATATGTATATATATATAGTATGAGAGAGAGAGAGAGAGAGAGAGAGAGAGAGAGAGAGAGAGAGAGAGAGAGAGAGAGAGAGAGAGAGAGAGAGAAGAGAGAGAGATGATTTGATATCTACAATGTAGACGATATATCCACTCATATATGACTATTGAGTGACCAGCTGAAAAGCTAATAACTATGCCTCATTACTTACGTCTTTTCTGCAATATGTTTTATCATTTTTCCTGTCCTACTTGTAGGCCTATATAGAAAACCACCTCCCTTTTCCTCAAGATAGTAACTGCATCTATTTTGTTCAATCTTCAATTATATAAAGCAGGTACAAAAGCAAAGAATATTCGCCAACGCAAATATATTAGTTGTACAAATATTTTCGTGTTTTTTTTTCTTTTTGGTCTTTCATGAATAAAAGGAAGCAATATTTGAAATTATATTCAAAGAACAAAAGGATGAAAGTGTTTTTATTAGATGGACATCTTGCACCAGTTATTAACATACAAATAAAATAATTTCAGGTTATCCAAATCCAAACTCGAATCTCCCACCATAATCTGATCAGTTGTATTCTAGAACAATGAGACTCTTAAAAACAAATTTTCACGTAACAAAAAAAAGGGTAAAATATAATCAATCTAAGGAGGAATGAAAAACAAGGTCAGTTTTATCTTTAATTTGACTATGTTTCAAATGGAGAGAGAGAGAGAGAGAGAGAGAGAGAGAGAGAGAGAGAGAGAGAGAGAGAGAGAGAGAGAGAGAAAACAATAACAACGGTAAAGAGACCATGTTACTCTTCACAAATCTGGATGTCGACACAAACTTGAAATTTCCAACTTGGACCATATCTACCTTGCAGTAACATTGATACAAAGAAACCAAACGAAAACACTGCCAAAGCTGCAAAACAATAAAAAAAATAAAGAGAAGACATGAAAACCGAAACATGTATATAAAAGCACCAAAACCTAAAAAACAAAAGAAAGGCAGCGAACCACAAATACGATGCCACGACGAAAATACGTTTTCGAAAACCTTGCACGACAAAAATGTGTTGGGAAAAAACAAAGAAAAAAAGATAGAGGAGGGGAGCGGTAGGTTGGGGGGGGGGAAGAGATGTGGAATTCTCCTGGGAGACTGAAGTGCGAAAACCTGCACCCTTGTCACCTGATCTATAAAGATCTGGTCAGGTTGTCTTTTCATTCGTTGCTTTCTATTTTATTTGCGGTGGTATGCCTGTCTTAATATATATATATATATATATATATATATATATATATATATATATATATAGATAGATAGATAGATAGATAGATAGATAGATATTTATATAGATATATATATTTATGTGTGTGTATGTGTGTATAAATATCAACCACAAAGGTATTTAATATCAAATTCTACCTTTGATAATGCATATCTATTGGAAATTCATTTATGATAAATGCCTCTGGGTGGACAAAGATTCGAACCTATTCCCTAAGTCTAAACAATACCAGCAGGGACCAGTAGATATACATTCCCAAAGGTAGAATTCGATATTAAATGTAATTGTGGTTGATGTTTACATTGATTAAAATAACAACCCTTGGTCATATATATATATATATATATATATATATATATATAAATGTATATATATATATATATATATATATATATATATATATATATATATATATATATATATATGTATGTATATATATATACACACATATATATATATATATATACATATATATATATTCAATTCTCTTTTTTCAAATATCTACTTCCTAAAGGAAAATCCACTAACGGTAAATTATATTCCCTTACCAGGATAAGGTGAACTGAAATACAATAAAAATGTTCTAAAAAAAAAACGAATATAAAATGTGTCGACTACCAGAAAATACGGAGTTGAAAGTAAAATACCTTTTTCGTAGGAATAACTTTGCCTTTCAGAAGGGAAAGGACGAGGGAAAAATTACAACTGAATGCCAAATAGTTACCAGAGAATAATTATCGGAAAGTTCTTGCCTTCTTTCTAAAATGTCATATATAAGCCAAATAATCCAAAACGTTCTCTCCTATTTGAAGAGAATGACAATGTACCCAAGCAAGACAGATCGTGAAATCTCGAGAACTTTATTAGAAATTCTACCTTAAAAGCAAAGCGTTGTTTTCTTTTGAACTGGTGCAAATGATAAAAACCAGGAAACCCATA
>NC_090725.1:292059795-292067295 GCF_036898095.1 Palaemon carinicauda | reverse complement strand
AGCTATAATTATAGTAAAAATACATTATGTAAATGTTTCTTTTAAATCATTTTCCTTTGCAAGAAAAAAGCGGTAAAAAATTGCTTAAACTTCATCAACCCAGTTGCATTTCAAAAATTGAAGTTAAAGATATCAATAAAGCGAAGAACATAATATAACCGATGGCCTGGTGGCAGTGTCCTTGTCTAGCAATCGCCAGACTGGGGTTCGAGTCCCACTCAAACTCGTTAGTTTCTTTGGTCGCTGTAACCTCACTATCTTGTGAGCTAAGGGTAGGGGGTTTGGGGGAGCCTTTATGTCTATTTACTGAGTCATAAGCAGCCATTGCATGGCCCTCCTTGGTCCTAGCTTGGATCGAGAGGGGATTTGGCGCTGATCATATGTAATATGGTCAGTCTCTACGGCATTGTCCTGTTTGATAGGGAAATGTCACTCTCCCTTGCGTCTGCCACTCATGAGCAGCCTTTAAACCTTTAAAACCTTTAAATGATTAAATATAAAGCTTAGAAAGACAAATATAAGAGACGAATTGAATAAAAATCATTTTTATTAAACTAAAAAACCAGTACTTATAACTTTAAATTAATACCTGAAATAACGGGATTAACGAAGAAATGAAATGGAAATAGAAAATAAACAAGAACTGTCTGAGGAAAAAAAAAACAGAAACAAGAAAGTTGAAACGAGTTATTCCTCTCCTAAAACTATTAGAGAATGTTCGTTTGAAAAAAAAAATCCTCAGTATGAATATCGCACTTCATACTTCCAGAATGTCAAAACTTTTTAATCCAAAGCTAAAGACTTTACAGGCATTTTCGGACATTTTTCTTTCGCTTTCCGTTTTTTTCTCTCGCCGGTTTTAACTTTGTTAGGAGCCACATCTTATCAGTGAGAGACACGTTTCTCCAAGTCTTTGGAATTGCTCTCCTTTTACATCATTCAGAGAGAGAGAGAGAGAGAGAGAGAGAGAGAGAGAGAGAGAGAGAGAGAGAGAGAGAGAGAGAGAGAGAGAGGAAGTTTGAAGCCATCTGTTTCGCCCTAGATTAAAGATAATCCTCAGTAAGTCCTTGTTTTCCTACTAATATATGGTCCTGTCTACACACATACTTATAAGCGCACACATAAATAAACACACATATATACACTAAATGGGTATGCATATAATTCACATATATACATACACACACACACACACACACACACATATATATATATATATATATATATATCACATATATATATAATGTATATATATACAGACATATTTACATACATATATATATATATATATATATATATATATATATATACAGTATATATATATATATATATATATATATATATATATATACTGTATATATATATATATATATATATATATATATATATATATAAAATAGGCAGTTTTATGCGCAATCGTTTGTTATGGCTATAGGAAACCCTTATTTTCAGCATTAGTAACCTAAACGGAGTTTTTCAAAAGCAGAATATTATGCCTGATAATGTAACAAGAGTTCGCTATATTAATGACATATTATGTGTGTGGCCAGGAAATGAGAATTTAAATACCTTTAGACAGATTGAATAGTTTGGTGTTTTTAAAAGTTTTTATTATAGAGTTGGAGAATAACTGTAGCTTACCTTTTTTGGATTTCAGTATAAACAAATGAAATGATAGATACAAATTTAGTATATACAGAAAACTATCCTCTATCTGCAGATTATGTGCATTTATATTGGCATCAAAGCAATAAAGTTAAGATATCAGTATTCACATCTATGTTTTTAGGAAAATTACGACTTTGCATCCCTGAATATAATGATGATAAAGTAAACGGGAGAGGGACAACAGACAAAAATTTAGTACGCTGAAATTTTATCAGACGATGCATTAAGTACAGCCGAAAAAAAAAAAAAAAAAAAAAAAAAAAAAAAAAAAAAAAAAAAAAAACCTTCCTTAGTAATAACAGTAAAGCTATAGTAAAGAAAACGTACTTGCATTGCAATACAATAGCAACTCTAAAGATATTCCTCAATTGATAAAATAATGTTAATGTAGCATCTGAGCAATAACTTCGAAAACAGCTCTCATAAAGATGTCCCCTGTTAGTGCCTAAGGATGAGTATGTTATAAACTTCTTGAAAAGAAGATTCTATTAACTGGCTATGGGCAAATTTATTGGCTTATTCAAATAACCCAAAACTTATTAAAAAGAAATGTATTAAGAGTCCAGCTTTACAAAAGAAAATTTTGAAAGCAAATTAATGATAGAACATGGAATGTACAAACTCCATGCGTTTATATACAAATAAATCTACAAGCTTCATAAATTTCAGTTTAATGAAACATTCCTAAATTTATTGACACCTGGTTTCAATTATAGAATTTATTTGCCAAATACTGCAGTATATTATTTTGTGTGATATTAATCTTTTTGATAAAAAATATCATACAAGTGTACATAATTGTATATGTATAAGTTTTACTGTTACGTGGAGGTTGGAATATATATATATATATATATATATATATATATATATATATATATAATTTATATATAAATGTGCAAATAGGCTATGTATACATATACCTGAAGATTAACATTTAAGACCTGAAAAAATAAGAATCACATCAACATGGCTCGAAAAGAATCAATTACATTATATTAAGCATGCAAATAGTGAAAATATGCTAGTCCACACCTGCAAACTTTTTTAGTTCGTCAATTCATCGTCTTCTCTCCCTTCCCCTGCTTCTTTAGCAATCTCTACAGATCCATTCTGTTATAGGACATATAAGCTTTTATTCACCAAATCAAGACACCTATTGTGATACTAGTATATATATATATATATATATATATATATATATATATATATATATATATATATATATATATATAAAGCCATATATCGATTCATAAATATATTAAAAGAATAACCGACGCAATAGCCCTTCGGTAGCGGCATTCGGAAGAAGGTTTAAGGTTTAAAGGCCGCTCATGAACGGCAGAGGCAAGGGACAGTGACATTGCCCTGTCGAGCTGGATAATGCCCTAGAGACTGACCATATACAGTATATGATCAGCGCCCAAGGCCCCCCTCCACCCAAGCTAGGACCAATGAGAGCCAGGCAATGGCTGCTGATGACTCAGCAGATAGACCTATAGGCTACCCCAAACCCTCCCCATCCTTAGCTCACAAGGACGGTGACGTTAAAGCGACCAAAGAAACTAACGAGTTCGAGCGGGATTCGAACCCCAGTCCGGCGTTCACCAGTCAGAAACGTTATCAGACTAACAAGTGATATAAAACCGAAAATAAAACTTCCATCCAATATGTTTTGACGGGAAAGACTCCGACAAAATTTGAAATATAAGTGTATATATGCAATTACACCATCAATCCCTGGCAGAGGCGAGCATTTTCATCGCTTCCAGCGCGTCACCACCAACAAAGGAAACTTGTCAATGAATTATATAACTATTTTTCCATACAATTCAAGCCATCTGACGGGATTGGGATTGGGGAGGGGAGTGACAGGAAACGTGTGGAGTGTGTTTACTCCCAGAGGAGGGAGACTGCCAAACATGTTGTAGGGGAGGGGGAAGGGGGGGGGGGGTTTACGGGTACAGTTACCAATAAACGACATTGTGAGAATAAATCACTTGTAATAATGGATTCAATCACACGTCATATCAAATGTTTTATTGGCTTAAATTCAACCCAATCTTTAACATTGATAGCTGTTACTTATTTTAATATACTATTAAAAATGATGGATAACAGGACATATGTAGAACTCTAGTTACATTTATCCTTTATTGACTACCGTAAAAGAGAGAGAGAGAGAGAGAGAGAGAGAGAGAGAGAGAGAGAGAGAGACAGACAGAGAGAGACAGAGACAGAGAGAATTCAGGCAAAGGAATATCTTGCAACTATTTTCTCCTTTTACTTGAGAGGTTGAAAGAGCTTCCAATATTCTATCACATTTTGATACGTACAATAGATTAAGAGAGAGAGAGAGAGAGAGAGAGAGAGAGAGAGAGAGAGAGAGAGAGAGAGAGAGAGAGAGAGAGAGAGAGAGAGTTGAAATTATCATAAAAATTGGGAATATACAACTAAAATAGAGGATGAAAGATTTTATTGATTCACTGCAAGCATTGTTCTCTGAAAAACAACACCGAACAGTCAGACATTTCAAACTACGAACATCGCCAGCGATTGATTGATTGATTTAAAGTTTTCAGGCATCCTGACATTTAAGGTCATTGACGCCGCTCACCAACGAAAACATGCATTAGACTCCCATATGGCAAACGCGAAAGAACTTTTCTTTTCATGAGATCATCAAAAGACCCTTCACACGGTCTGTGAATGTCATGAACAGAAAAGGCTATCCGTATTATACTATCCACATATGTAAATGCCAAGATTAATACCTATACTTAAGATAAAAACGATAATACTTAAGGGAAAATACGCCTAAAAGCAATACTGACTCAATTTTTTACTGCTATTTTCTTTGTTGGAGCCCTTGGGCTTATAGCATTCTGCTTTTATGCTTTTCTAACTACAGGTTGTAGCTTAGCAAGTAATGATAATAATAATGATAACTAGTTCTACTATATAATAATAATAACAATAATAATAATAATAATAATAATAATAATAATAATAATAATGATCACAGTAATAATAATATTAATAATAATAACTAGTTCTACTATATAATAATAATAATAATAATAATAATAATAATAATAATAATTAGTTCTACTATATTATAATAATTATAATTAGTGCTACTATATAATAATAATAATAATAATAATATTAAAGGAACACCTAAGGATTATTGATGCCTATCGCGTTGCTCACACCCATTTCCATAGATGGTTGTTTAAGCTATAAATCGACAAGGTTTCGAAAGGGGTAATTTTTAAATATCAAATTACTGATGATATGGAAATTTCTGGATTTATGTACAAATGGCACGAACGCAACTCAAGGTATATAGACAGAAATTTCAGTTACACATTTGCTGGACAAGTCTCTCTCTCTCTCTCTCTCTCTCTCTCTCTCTCTCTCTCTCTCTCTCTCTCTCTCATTGGGAAAAGGCACCTCCATAATTTTAATAGAGACATAAAACAATAAGGCTTAGTAATAATAATAATAATAATAATAATAATAATAATATTAATAACAATAATGATAATAATAATAATAATAATAATAATAATAATAATAATAATAATAATTTTGAATTTATTATAGGAATCCATATGCTTTATCGACCACCAAAAAAAAAAAAAGCTTCACTTAAGAAAAGAACATTCTTAATGAGAAAATGTTGAAAATGTCATCATTTTGGTTCTAAGAGAAGTAAATAAACAGTATACGTATAGATATCTCCTGACTGGATGTGTTAATACATGAATGACCGTGTTGATATCTTTTTCAGTATGAAGACAAGGTCAATGTCACCAAACCTGATGGGAATAGTCAAAGTTGTTTACAGAATCCATAGATTTTTTAAACTATGACTTCACCCTACATAACAATGATAAAATGCAAGTACACAGAGAGGGAGACTTGCGGAACAAATAGAAGGTATCTTTGTACTAACTCTAATTGAAATATCTTGAATTGAGTTGGATGGTAATTTTCAAGATTACAAAATGCCACATGAGCAAGAGACCGTGTCACGATATGGTAGCTTAATCTAAATGACAAGAGTGTAAGAAGAATTGTGATAAGGTAAGAGCGACAGACACATTGATGAAAGCCCATGTTGTATGTCCAACTCTGTCGGTAGGCTACTAATAACAATCACAACATTAACAAGAACAACAAAACACTCAAACATTGCACCCTACCTTCAACGTCAATCATCTAAAAGCATACATTTTTAACCAGAAAGAGCTATTTATCGGGTTCCAAAAAACACCTTACAGATTAATACACAATGTACAGTCACTAACTCTAACAAAGTAATGAATCAAATTTATTTTTTAATTTTTTAATGGTGTATAGGGTTCTACTTTCTTCATTCTAGAACAGAAAGGAAAATATTCTTCGTCCTAAAACCTAGTTTCTTATGTCTCCCAAAAACTATTCAATCGAAAACCACCTTTGATACTAACGTAAATAATCGACACATACGATTTAGGGCTATCACGCTACTCAGACAAATAAACCAACTTAAAATCTAAAATTTTTTGTGGCGATACCAAAAATCAAACATCATAAAAAACAGTAACAACAACAATAATAATAATAATAATAATAATAATAATAATAATAATAATAATAATAATAAGTGGAAATACTGGCTACCTGCCACGTCCAACGGATTGCCAGGAGGGGTCCTTTCGAATATGCTTCAACAACCCAAAGAAAAGCGTCAAGTCAAGGAAGGAAATGAATGAGAGAAAAAAAAAAAACAGATAATTACATGTTGTCTGTTGGAGGTTCGACATACTCCTGATAAATATTCATTTTAAATAAATATACTAACGGAACTGAATTTTTTTTTTCACAACTGGCTCACCCACGCTTCAAAACTTTAAGAGTGATTACTGTGTAGCTAACAACTATTAGAATAACCAGTTGAATGCTGAATGCTGAAGAAAAATATACGTGCAATATATATATATATATATATATATATATATAAATATATATATATATATATATATATATATATATATTTATATATTCAAATAAGCCATATATTTTTGATACATTAATGTCTGGATTCTCTTAACGGCCTCGGGATCAGAGCCCCAGGCGAAATCACACAAAGACAAGAGCTTGTGACCGGCTGGGAATCGAACCCTGGTCCGGCAAACTTGTAGAGACAGTGACAAGTTTGCCAGACCAGGGTTCGATTCCCGGCCGGTCACGAGCTCTTGTCTTTGTGTGATTTCGCCTGGGGCTCTGATCCCGACGACGTTAAGAGAATCCAGAAATTAATGTATACAAAATAAATGGCTTATTTGAATATGAAAACACAAGTCTAAATGTGCAAAAATTTAATATATATATATATATATATATATATATATATATATATATATATGTGTGTGTGTGTGTGTGTATAATATATATATGTATAATATATATATATATATATATATATATATATATATATATAATATATATATATATATGTATATATATATATATATATATATATATATATATATATATATATGTGTGTGTGTGTGTCTGGTTAACTAATCCTTAAAAAAAAGTCATTAAAACTAAATGCTACGATGACGAGAATGACATTTTTTTTTTTTTTTAAATGGTCTAAGCCTAAGATCTTCTTATTCCAACCTATTATTCGTGAATTCGACTCTCACATAGCAAAGTACGTATACCTTCATACAGTTTCTATTCTGATTGAAGGCTTACATAAAAAAAACATACAAAAGCAAAGAGGAAATCGAGTAGTTAAAAGGTTTTTCTAGCTTATTAAATAGAATTTATTAC
>NC_090725.1:292047295-292054795 GCF_036898095.1 Palaemon carinicauda | reverse complement strand
GCTGTTCACAAAAAACAAACAAACAATCAAACACAAACACACAAACAGGGGGTAAAACATAACCTCATTCCAACTTCGTTGGCGGAGGTAGCTAAGAGCCATTAGTGTGTACCGTCCTGCAAACTATACAAATATCAACATATCCCTTACATATAGGAATGTATGGAAAATAACAGTCCATTGTAACACGAATTAAAGCATCGAATCATTTCCATTGTAATCTGGCAAGATTTAATGCGTTGAAAACAAACCTATCCCGTCATGAAAATACAAAAGCCACACATATATAATCGCCAATATCTATAAACACGTAGGTACATACATACATACATACACACATATATACTCTCTCTCTCTCTCACACACACACACACACACACATATATATATATATATATATATATATATATATATATATATATACTGTATATATATACTCTCTCTCTCTCTCATACACACAAAGACACACATATGTATATATATATACACACACACACACACATATATATATATATATATATATATATATATATATATATATATGTATGTATGTATATCTATATAAATATACGCCTGTTTGTGAGGTCAACAACAGACTAGATCAATCCAGACCAATTTCCAGGTAGCAAATAATTTCGGAGCATTTTTAATGAATATACACTAGTTAACGAATGTACAATTAAAACCTCCATCAGTACCCCTATCTTCATCTTCTTCCCCCCAAACCACCACACAAACACACGCACGCACACCGGCAACATGGCCTTTGTTCCAACCAAGCCATGCAACATCGGACAATAACCACGCACGCATCGGCGATTTTTCTGTCAGGGTAAAAATACCGTCGCCATTATGCTAACGGAGAAAGCCAATACACTTAACAGACCTATCTTTCTATGCCTTTCGGTAACAGCTTTTGTTTGTGTCTTGGTCTGGCCGTCAATGTTTTCGTTTACTTTTTTCTCTTTCTCTTAAGCCGCAATCCGTGCAGGGGCATTCACCACACTATGTAAGCCTATTGATTTTGAGAGAGAGAGAGAGAGAGAGAGAGAGAGAGAGAGAGAGAGAGAGAGAGAGAGAGAGAGAGAGAGAGATAATTTATTATCTATGGGAGTTGTTTAATCCCCTTCGTAAAGCATTTTATCATCTTTACTTAACATAATATTCAATATTATTTGTAAAATCACAAAAACTAAAAGTGCTCTGCAATACTGCTTTTAATAAGGGAATTTCTTCAAAAATATATATAAACCAATGACTATGAGTAGTAATCGTATTGATTTTGTTTAAAAAATAGTCTGGCTTATTCCTTACCTGGTGTCCTTGAACCAATAACTGTTTTTACATTCAGAATGTTGAATACAAATGGTAACAAATTTGATTATGTTTTGTGTGTTGTAAAGTTCAATTATTCCTTCTATCTTTATATAAACTTTTGTTTTCTGAAAAAAAAAGCCACATATTCAAAAGAAGTGTACTTTTAACTTACGTCTTAACTGACAATATTAAGCTATCTTTTATTTATTGAACTTTGTAACTCAGTCGGTATTATACCTCCCATTTTTTTCTGTAATAAACTTAGGAACTGTGCGAAGCAACTACAGAAAATGCAACTGCAAAACTGTCAACAGAAATACTAATATGGAAAAACTGATTAAAAACCCTAGAAGATGGTAACGGACGTCAAGACAGAACATTTTCAGAATGTATAGCCAAAGTACTTCTTTTCGCCAGTAACTAATCACAAGATAATTAGCACGAACACTGTACAGTAGAAACAGCAAAGATTTCAAAGTTGCAAGCTTCGTGATTTTTCCGCATAAACTTCCTTTAGTTTATTCGGCTATTTCCATTTGTTACATTTCGCGATTTCCAGAGAATTTGTTTCCTCAAAATGTATTTTTCCTTGGCAAAGCCCATTGTTATTTCTTCACAATCTAAATGAGCACGATTTTAGAGAAGAATTTTGCATATAAATATCACTATCTGATTAACGATTGAAATTCTTATTATCATATTTTCAGAATCTGCAACAACGATTTATTTCTAATATAATATTTGTAAAATCAGTCCAGGAAAGAAATGGATCCATTCCCCGTGTGAACTAGAGCTGCAAACCAATGGTCATGAGTATGGGTTAGATGGGACACAGGGGAATACTTTCATAGCTCCTCATGACACACATACACCATATATATGTATATAATATATAATTATGACAGATTGCCCCTATCTGGCATCAAGCCACAAATACTTCTTAAATCTAGAGATTACCTTACACTCAAAAGAAAATTATATATAGGTGCATCTACCCTGAGCAGGATTCGAGCATATCTTTAGAGGTTGGTACAGAAACAGAGTTTACTTGTTCAGATTAGATTGATACACATGTATAATTCCCCTTTACGTAATATTAAGAAATATTTGTGGATAAGTATTTAGACGTATATATGTGAAAGCAATATAAATTTACAAAGATAAAGAGAAATAGAGAGAAAATCTCCCCTTTTTCGAAAAAATCGATTAAATGAGTTCTTTTGTCTGTTGTATATCAATGATATCGAGAGATCCGATAACACTTGTCATGATAAGAGCGTCATAAGAGCTTAAAGTGGCAATACAATGAACTCCCGGGATAGTAACCCTCAGATACATGATGGGCCTTTAAAGGTTTTATTTGAAACAAATATATATTATAAATCAAGGGTTCAGAGCAAGGTTTCCATTTCAGAGCAGCAGGGACACTGATAAATAATTAAAAGCAATATAAAATAAATGAAAATAAAAATGTAAATAACTTAATGAAAATGTGCATTGATCTAATTCATATTTCTAGCAACCCCAATATTTTCATCGATCATATCATCAAAACATAAAATAAAAACGAATAATTACTAAGCAAAATTGGTTCACATCTAGTTTATTAAATTCTAAAAAAAAAAAAAATATCTTTATCCGCGATGAAAAGGAGATTCCGAAATCCTGGTGACAAAGCATTCCACACATAGAGGGCATTATGTGGTATGGGAGAATGGCAGTTTGACGAGAGATACCTGATGGTTTAAGTTCCATTCTACAAAGGAAGAGAGAGAGAGAGAGAGAGAGAGAGAGAGAGAGAGAGAGAGAGAGAGAGAGAGAGAGAGAGAGAGAGAGAGAGTCAAATTACAAACGTACACATAACGAAAATGGAAGAAAAAATATGAACATTTGCATTTGAATTGGTCACAACTGTATAAAAGGGCAGAGCCTCTTATTTTGTTCTCTTGAATGAAAATCCGGTCAACATAATCGAAAGCCGTATTCCTTCCCGTGTGTTAAAATACCAAATGAATGACAAACCTTACATCAATGATGATTGCAGACGACCTTACTAGGAGAAACAGGCTTATAATTTTTGGAAAGGTAACAGATCACATTTAACTTAGTACAACTATACTGAGCTAAGACCTGTCACTCAAAGTCTTTATGCTTCACCTGAAATGTAATACAATTTAACCATAAAAGAAACCGTTTATGGTACAACTCAGGAGCATAAAGGTGGTTTACCCTCAAATCTGCACTCTTTGATGTAGACTTAACATTTCACTCACAGTTCAAAGGAAAAGGCAACCCTTTTGTCTGATGTATTTGACAGTAAGCAGAGCATTGAGAAACTCTATCTTCCTCATTACTGTTTTTCTGAAGCTAAACTAATTACAGTAGTTAAGCTTTTTGGTCCTATGAAATTAAAATGCTCAATGGGGGTGTTTTTCTTCTGTTTTTCTTATAGACAGCTGATTCTTTAGGTAAGTGAGCAAGTTTTTTTTTTTTCTGCTGATTACCACCCAAATTCTATAACTTCCATATCACCTAATGTTTTTGAAAGTCTATTGGCAAAACGTCTAAATGTGTATACTGAACGTAATATTTCGTTCCCTAGTTTGCAATTTGGCTTTCACAAAGGCCTTGGAACGTGTGATGCCCTTCTTACAACTTCCAATACTATATAAAAAAACCCTTGATTGTGGTTAGGAAGTTCGTATAACTTTATTTCAATAGGCGAGTCTTTTCTTAAAACATTTTTGGATTTTTAAATATAGTAAATTACAGAGTCGGTTATCGTTACCATACTGACTATATGAATGTAATATCTATTGTACTTCAAGGTAATTTTCTCGGCCCATTACTTTTCCTACTATATCAACATGAATTGGTTTGGCATAGAAACCAAGCTCGTTGTATATACAGATTATGCTACGTTCTTAGCATCAATTCCATCTCCAGACTGTAAACCTGTGGTTTCTTAACCCCTTAATAAAGCTCTAGCTAAAATTAGAGCATGGTATAAATTATGGGACATGAAGTTAAACACTAACAAAACTACAGATCTTTGCATTGAGGATGCCACTTTAACAATATACACTTCATTTAATACTTTTAGACGAAATTCTTGATTGCAAATTTACTCTTGAGAAACACATTCAGGTATGTTTCTTCTTCAATAGCCAAAATGAATGGCGTATTGAAAAAGACTTAAGATTTTCGGTGATCAGCCCATCCTGAAGAAATGTTTTAATTCATCCATTCTATTGTTCGCCACTGTGGTCTTCAGCTACCGACTCTCGTATTAATTTGCTGGATAGAATCTTGTCGTCTATCAAATTTCTAATTTTATTAAATTCAGACGAGTTAAGAGGATACAAGATAAAAAACTGATATTTTACGTGATACCGACATGCCTTTCAAGTCAGTCATAAATTTTGAAACTATTCATTAAACCATCACTGTTCTAAAAAAAAAAAGTTGAAGCTATAATTTGACTGCCATAACTGCACTTTCCTCTTGGTAAGGGTAGAAGAGACTCTTTAGCTATAGTAAGCAACTCTTCTAGGAGAAGGACACTGCAAAATCAAACCATAATTCTCTAGTCTTGGGTAGTGCCATACCCTCTGTACCGTGGTCTTCCACTGTCTTGGGTTAGAGTTCTCTTGTTTGAGAGTACACTCGGGCACGCTGTTCTATCTTTGTTCTCTTCCTCTTTTTAATCAAGTTTTTTATAGTTTACATATGAAATATTTATTCTAATGTGATTATTGTTCTTAAACTTCTTGTAGTTTTTCCTTATTTCCTTTCCTCACTGGGCTATTTTCCCTGCTGGAGCTCTTGAGCTTATAGCATCCTGCTTTTCAAACTAGGGTTGTAGCTTAGTAAGTGATAATAATAAAAGATGCAAAATCAAGAAAATTTTCACTGGTTTGCACTGGTGCTAGTTTTTCTGATAAAACATCTTTCATACCTTTTCAATCTTGTAGTTTTTATTCCGTTTATTTAAGAGTTATGTAAAATAAAGCAATTGGCAGAGACATGAACATCTTAATTCCTCAAACTTTACCCATCGTTGTAGGTATCATTATTCCTTCCTTTGCCTAAAACTGTATGCATGAATTGATAAGTGTATACATGCATGCATTCACATATGATAATAACACACAAACACACTCACAAAGGTGTGTGTATATATACATATATATATATATATATATATATATATATATATATATATATATATATATCTTACTTATAACTGTAATCGAATAGTTTAACATGTTTCTTCAAAAAGGCCCATAAAAGAAATAAATGAAATATAAATAAATCGCTATATTTAGACCAGTACACATTGGTCCTCTTCTAGGTGTAAAGTAAAAATAAGGGATAGAGTGGAGAGTGACGGTTTATATATGAAAGCTTATGTTTGTGTATGTATGTATGTATATATATATATATATATATATATATATATATATATATATACACACAAAAAAGTATAAATCTAACAGCAAACAAATATATTTTATTAACTAAAGATTAGTGATGAAATCACTTAAATCCATTCGACGTTCTTTGGTCTTATCTCAAGCAACAATACCATCATTAAGACCATTCAGGTGCTCTTTCAATTGACTCTCGATAATAGAAGCCATAACAGATTTATATATTTAATCTAGAAAAGCGTTTGGATTCTCTTAATTAAACACAATAACCGTTATGGAAATTGCTTCATCGAATCGAACCCAGAGACAATACAGCTATTAAAATTTGCAATGAATTAAAACCAATAATACCCTGAATAGTAAATCGTTCCCAGAGAGTATATATGAATATCATGATATAACTGTAATGTTTAATACCGAAAATTTCGTGAATATTCACTAAATATGTAATATTTGAAAAAAAAAAATCTTCCCTGCTATATATAACGATTCTCAGAATGTTCTCTACAGAATTAGATTCCTGAAGTTCATAAAGATTTTAATACGGTTACAAAAAATCCCTTGGCAAAATCAGATTGGTTGAAAGCAATGAGGCACCATCTACGAAGTATAAATACGACAATTAGTACTTTTGTTTGGGCGATCGTAAACACAACAGAATACGAAGCATGACTTGACTTACCGAAAAGCCTATCATGCATACATGAAAATCAAGATTCTCTCTCTCTCTCTCTCTCTCTCTCTCTCTCTCTCTCTCTCTCTCTCTCTCTCTCTCTCTCTCTCTCTCTCTCTCTCTCTCTCTCCGCTATTAAATATTACTTGAGTATTTTTATTCACAATAGTTTATTCTGTAAGTTCTTTTTTGAACAAACATATTACAGGATTTTTGGTCTTATGAACAAAATAAGATAAAGGGCCTAAAATATATTTAAACACTGGAATATTAACCTCATATAAAATACCACAAACATATCTCTCTAAATTAAATAAGAACAGAGATAGTAATAACCTACTTCGTATGAAAGGTACTAAGAGGGGCACCTCAACTGAAAATGGTTGGCATTAAAATATAAATGGAATAGCTGAAAGCCTTACTGATTACTGTCTCTATACTCCTAACGTAACGATTACGGTAACCTGTGGTATAAACAAGTAATTATAGCTGAAGCGGAGAAAATATATCCTAATAAATTATTTTATTAAAACCATCGCTCAATCAATTTATGGCTTCTAAATGGTTTTATTCTTGACGCCATTAAATATATGACTTAAAAAAGTGGGAAAAATGTTAAACCTCTAATAACCCCGCTTTCTTGATTAACCTGAAAAATAATTAAGTTTCCAGAATATACGAAATCATTTCAGAAAATATCGAAGGTAGTCTACCTCCACAAGCATTCCGCGTATTGGCCATACTTCTGGTCTAGTTTTCTCTTATTATCTAAAAATATAGGATGGCCAATGTCAAGTTATCATTATACGGTATATACATTCATGAAAACATTAACTCTATTTGCTCTAGATCAAAATATAATTTTTTGTGTTATCAAACTTGACAAAAGCTCAATAAAATATTATCTTTGAAATCAAACTTTAACGTAACATTCCCCCCCCCCCAAAAAAAAATAATAATAACAATAATAATAATAATAATAACAATAAATTTGCAGACGACCTAAAATCTGTGATCTTAAATTTGATAAAATAACCAAGAATCAAGATAAAAATATGCCTGAACTGATGCTTGAAG
>NC_090725.1:292039795-292042295 GCF_036898095.1 Palaemon carinicauda | reverse complement strand
TCAAGACTATGAGTGTTGATGCGAAGCTAGTAACAAAAATGAATGATTCTAGAGTCATTTATGATAATTTGCATCTGCTAACACAACGATAATTACCTAGAAGTTGATATTCTACGAAGTGCTGATGGATAAAGCTAGACTCAATTTAGGTTCTTGGGTAAATAATAGCCTCCTTGAGGTTAAGAAAAATCACTATTGTTCTATAAAGTATTAAAATAATATTCTCACTACAAATGTAGAGTGAATGCAAGAAAATGGTCAGAAGTTTTGTTGCTTCACGCTTTGCTTTTTTGTTAAAATTAGTCATTCAATTAGTTCATTAAGCATGTTGCATAAGATTTTCCATAATTCTGACCATCCTTTACATTCAGATCTTCTCGGACAGTTCCATCCTGTTCGCAATACTAGGCAAGCAGTTAATTCTCATAGTCAGGCCTTCTTCATCATCAGGCTCAATACTACACTGTATTCTAGAAGTTTTATTCCAGCTGTGACCAAGTTGTGGAGTGATCTTCCTAATCGGGTAATTGAATCAGTAGAACTTCAAAAGTTCAAAGTTGCAGCAAATGTTTTTATGTTGAACAGGCTGATACAAGTCTTTTTATAATTATGAATTATCGGTTTTAATGTTGTTAATGTTATTTCAAATAATTTATTTCATTACGATCGTTTATTTATTTCCTTGTTTCCTTTCCTCACTGGGATATTTTTCCTTGTTGGAGCCCTTGGGGTTAGAGCATCTTGCTTTTCCAACCAGGGTTGTAGCTTGTCTAGTAATAATAACAATAATAATAATAATTACTGACCATAAATAAGATATAGAATGTAGGAGATCCACATATTTAATAACGTGGAGCAGATGAAAAACAAATCATTATAAACCAGTGTTTTCCAGGGGGAGCGTTGCATGTAATTGTAATTAAAAGCATCAAAATACACGAACATATTGTATAACACTGGTGAAGAGTACTGCTATTTGTGTGAGATAATTTGTACCACAGACTGGCGTCAATATATCAAAAGGTGAGGGGTTATCAATGTGGGAGAATAAGTGAAGAATAGACAACAACAGAGCTCTGCTATTATTACAGAACGTAGGATGGAATCCTTATGATATATATATCTCAGGGAAGTGTAGTGAAGTTTCTTTAAATGAACTAGAGAAAGAATAAACAATCTCCTGATATTTAGTGCTGATGTGATTTGCGTAGATTAAGAATAGCTGTAAGGGCAAGAGATACAGAAAGGATAAAAAAAAAAGTTTGCGCTAAGTTATACCTCTTTCTAGGCCGTTAAAACTCTTCTGCACCCTGACTGCAGCAAACTGCATTCCTATAACCACATGGTATAACATACTGTGTATGTGTGTATATAATATATATATATATATATATATATATTATATATATATATATTATATATATATATATTATATATATGTATACTATATCATATATATATATATATGTATATATATTATATACATATATATATATATATATATATATATATATATATATATATATATATATACATATTAAAGTAAAGAACTATATATATATGTACATATATATATTATATACATACATACATATATATATATATATATATATATATATACATATTAAAGTAAAGAACACATTAAAGAATTTGATTAATCACCGAGGCTTAATTGTAACTACGAAATAGTTCTAAACGGCTGGAAATGTTTCAACTGTCTTCAAATTGTGCGTAAAACATAGTAAAAATATGACAATTTTGTTTGTACGTGAGGTTGTGAAAGCCTCCTGAACGTGGTGAATTATTAATAAAGCAGCGGTTAAATGGATGATTTTACAATGATGGTCTTGTTTTACTTAATATGCTGTATATAACATATACTGTATACCATGTAATCTCTCTCTCTCTCTCTCTCTCTCTCTCTCTCTCTCTCTCTCTCTCTCTCTCTCTCTCTCTCTCATATATATATATATATATATATATATATATATATATATATATATATATATATATAATTATTTCTAAATAAATCTGGAAGAAAATCATTAGCGTTAACACGCAATAACAGAATCCTTATACTGAAACCTCGTTTTACATATGGTAATGCAAACAGAAGCAATAACTGCACACCCTGAACAACTTCAATGGCCCAAGCCCTTTCAAATAATGCAATAACGATGAAGTTAAACCGTTTGTCAACAAAGACAATTTATGTAAATGGTAACAACAAAATTAATATTAATATTCTCCCCTACATTATAGAGCAACGTGTCTGGATTATATATATACATATATATATACTGTATGTATATATATATATATATATATATATATATATATATATATATATATGTCTGGATTATATATATATAAATATATTTAAATATATACATACATATATATATAGATATATTTATATATATATATAAATATATATATATATATATATATATATATATATATATATATATATATATATGTACACACATGTCTATGTATA
>NC_090725.1:292027295-292034795 GCF_036898095.1 Palaemon carinicauda | reverse complement strand
TAGTATGGTTGGCTATGAATAGTACAACTGATCTTGGCGATCCACAAACTCTTTCACCCAACCTTTCTCGTCTTTGACGATGCTGACGCCCACATACGTAATCTTATAATTCCTAGTGAGTCTTTGTAGATGAAGTTAAGATCACCGAACCCTTTCCTTGACTCATGCTGACGCTTGTACTCTATTTTATAGTTATGTGATCTAGAGAGTAGTAGGTCATTGATACCCGGGACCATCAGATTTGCCCAGAGCTGCACACCTTAACTTTGGACCTTTGCATTTTATAAAGGTGGATGGTAGACTCTCTTTCATTTTGTAAACTTTTATATGTATGTATGCGTGTATGTATGTATATATATATATACATATGCATGTATGTGTATATATATATATATATATATATATATATATATATATATATATATATATATATATATATATATATATATATATATATATATATATTTCAGTGCATGCGACTTGTCAAAAATGACGGCTAAATATTCTTTCAGATACTAACAAGAATACACAGATTCAACCCTTTCCACCCTCTCCCCTTACCCGATGGACGGTGAGAGACCGAGTAGTCATACCTTAGGCAATTACGCTCAGCGTGTCAGTATATATAAATACATATACAGTGTGTATATATATATATATATATATATATATATATATATAAAACCTAAAACTTGCTCTTTATTATATAGTAGCCATACGTTTGGCAATTACGCTCAGCTTGTCAGTATATATAAAATACATATACAGTGTGTGTATATATATATATATATATATATATATATATATATATATGTATGTATATATATATGTATATATATATATATAAAAAACCTAAAACTTGCTCTTTATTATATAGGGGGGATATATATATATATATATATATATATATATATATATATATATATATATATAATATAATATAATATATATAATATGTATATATACATACATATATGAATGTATTTACATTAGAATAACCTAAATCTTCTTCACTAGATAATAGCAACCATTTACAATGAAAAATTCCTTAAATACTACAAGAAATTAGTAAAAGTTAAAATACCTCCCGAAATACTCTACACGCAACAATTATTATGGGTTGCACTTGGGAAACTTGGAAACACTTGCCTCAAACAAGAGGAAAAAAATCCTCGAAATTCAGTTAAGACGCTCACGGACTTTCTCAAAGCCTCCGTTGTAAAGAAAATTATTTGGGGGAGATTATGAGATTTTAACGGGCCTTAATACTCATGGTTTTTTCGGGAAAATATTTAAGAGCTCTTGTCTTTTTTTTTTTTTTCTTCTTTTATTTATTTTTTTTTTTTTGCTGCAGTAGAATGGAAATTTATAAGTTGAACCAATTACTTCATGAATAAACGAATTAATTTATTAATGAACATTTGCATACTTATATTAATGAAATGATATAATTGGGAATACTGTATATGCATCGGAACACTAGTTTAATATATTCATAATATTAAAATTCCAAAAAATTCCCAGTGATAAAAAATTATACATTTACACTTAACCATCACAGCACAGCAACAAGAAAACTGATATGCAAATATCACCCATCTATAGACCTTAATATCACCATTGTATCACGTAAATGTCGATTCTTAAACCAAAGCTGACAGGATCAATAACTCAATGGCATTTGCTTAGCTTTTCTCTACAGAGATTATTGTAAGTGATAAGTTTCATCTAAAACGAAAAAAAAACAGACAAGACTCGAATTTGGAAAGAAAATTCCAGATTTGAGGAAAAGTGGAAGCAAGAAAATTCCGAAGACTACTTCAGCAGTCAAATAAAGCAATTCAGGAAATGCATTCCTTCGCAGAGTAAAAGCACTTGCTTTGGCCAGGCAGTTTTAATACGATCTCTCAAGAAAAGAGATGGACACATTTTGGGAATAATTCAAATTTTCTGACGAAAGTATCCAGCAAAGAATGGAACGACTAAAGAAGACGGAGATCATTAGGCAACAAGGAATCAAGTTTGCATTTCGTTATCCAGATCCTTAAAAAGATTGTTTAATAAAGAAGTTAAATAACGCGAGACAAAAATAATAACCTTTTTACTTTTGTAATTTCAAGAAGGACAAATAAGTCATTTGGCCTTTGTTATTACAATTCATTGAAGGCTATTTTAAATACAACTAAGAATACTAAAAAATAACACTTCACACCATTAGTTCTAATGGAGTCTAAATCTCTAAAGAATATTTTCAAATCATAACTTCGTAAAATATCGAATAATTTCACTTTTTTTCATTAAAATATTCAAATTCCAATACCGATCTTTACAACACGCCCGTGCACTTCTATGCGAATCTCATATTAGATGTTTTTCTATTATACGATGTTTCAAGAAATTTACAATTAGAATGTGAAACAGTTCCTTACATAAAGCTCATTAGGTTTTTATGGATGGTTATAGGAAAGGAAACTTAATATACCTAGCCTAAGTCTACACGAAACTAGGAAAAGGGGAAAACTAAAAAACGGGTGTTCTATAAATAAAAATGACAAATCCAAGGCTAAAGGTATAATAAAGGAAAACGGAATTCAGGGAAGAATTCGAAAGCTTTGAGATTGAGGGGAAAAAGTAGAGAACGAAGCGAGTGTATTTTCTAATAATCTTCAAAGATTACACATCTAATTAGTTATATCAGTGAGATAAACACACAAACATACACACGCATACACACACACACACACACACACACATATATATATATATATATATATATAAATATATATATATATATATATATATATATATTATATTCTTAGGAAGCTTGTCTAGTAAAGAGTAAATAATTTATTAATATTTTTTTTATATATATTTCATTTGTGTATTTGAGGTGAATAGCCAGCTCTTAAGATGAGTTCCTTTTTATTTCACGTATTTTTGTTATGAAGTCTTAAGAGTGCTATATGATCCATTCGAGATATGAACAAGGGCTTAGGTATATCTTTTTATATTTTTATGAAATATTATGTAATGTTTGTGAGAAAATACGCATTTCTTACATTTTCCCCGTGTTTTGGAAGGTTCTTGAAAAACCCATAGTTAGGTTCATCTTTTTTTTTATTATTTCGAGGACAAAGGTGGGCGGAGCTACCTGGTGCTTGCTGGTGCGTTGGTATGCATCCGAGAGTTGCCTAAAAGCAAGCTTCGTCCCCCTGGATTTTTATCTAGTTGATAACTCTGCTGCCGTTAGGCAAACCCCCAAGCTTCCAAGGAGAGAGAGAGAGAGAGAGAGAGAGAGAGAGAGAGAGAGAGAGAGAGAGAGAGAGAGAGAGAGAGAGAGATATTACACTCAACAACACAGTACGGTAAAAAAAAGAAAGATAAAACAGACAGGAAAATAACAACATGACAGTGAGAATTTCAACCCTAAAACAGCAATGAAGAGTTTGGGTCAATGGAACCCAAAGGAGTGTTCGTAGTCCTGCAGGGCTTATCGAGCCAAAACCGCCAACCTAACTAAACTTCGGGGACTGGGTGACCCCATCCTTTAAACACCCTTTCTGAAATCATTCCCCCTTTCACCTCCAGCAACCTTTCTCTTCTTCCCCTTAAAATCCTTAACAAGTAAATCTAGTTCTCGCCTAGATAAATAAAGCGTGGACTGCAAAACGGAGACGAAGAGGAGGAGGAGGAGGAAGAGGAGGAAAAAGAGAGGATGATGGAGGAGGAGGAAAAATGAGGAGGTCGAGGAGGAAGAGGAGCAGGAAGAGGAAAAAATGAGGAGGATGGTGGTGGTGGTGGTGGTGGTGGTGGTGGGGGAGGAGGAGGTGGAAAAAGTGAGGATGGTGGAGGAGGAGTAAAAAGTGAGGTGTAGGAGGAAGAGGAGCAGAAGGAAGAAAAAAGGTGTGGAGGAGGAGGAAAAAGTGAGGAGGATGGAGGAGGAGGAGGAAAAAGTGAGGAGGATGGAGGAGGAGGAGGAAAAAGTGAGGAGGAAGAGGAGGAAAAAGTGAGGAGGAAGAGGAGGAATAAAAGTGGGGAGGTGGAGGAGGAAGAGGAGGAATAAAAGTGGGGAGGTGGAGGAGGAAGAGGAGGAGGAAAAAAATTAAGAACATGGAGAAGGCCAGTAAAATGTTACTAGACAGAAAGAAGAACAAGGACGGTGTTACGTGGTGGTAGGGGGGGAGGTTTAGAAATGGTGCAAGGGTGCAATAGGGAGGAACGAAAAAGGGTGAGGAGCAGCATGAAGATGTAGTAGGGGACATGGAGGAAGGGTGGGGGATGGCCAAGGGGAGGGGGGAGGGGGTTGAAGCTAAAACGACCTCGGGGTCACGGGTGATGCGGTAGCGTCAGACACGCAACCCATTGCACGCTTATCTCTCTCTCTCTCTCTCTCTCTCTCTCTCTCTCTCTCTCTCTCTCTCTCTCCTCTCTCTCTCTCTCCTATGCAAACCGTGACTCACTTGACAGAAATAAAATAACTTGAACGAAAAGAGAATTCCTTGGGGGGGGGGGAATTCAACTGCACGGCCATAATAAAAATAAAAGGAAAGATATTTTGAAAGATGACGACAACATGCAAGGCTACAAATAGATTCAGTAACGAATTGTGAGAGGTGAAGCACTGAATATCTCTAGAGATTCAACCTTAAAGTAAAGGGGAAGAAAAAAATTGAAAAAAAAAAACTTTATTGCAAATTCTAAGAAACACCAGATAACACAATGCAATTTAAGCTTTTATAAACCATAGTCATATATAAACTTTTTAATTACGTTAATATCCTTTTCGTAAATAACTAAAAATGAGTGGGATATATTAAGAAATATATTCAGCAACCAATTCCCATTTACTTTAACCAAGCATACAGAAGAACCAAGCCAAGTAAGCCAATCAATGCTTTAAGATGGTTTTTCACTAGTTTGATATTTCTCGCTCTTTCAGTTGATAATTGATCCATATTGTTATGTTAAGCCATTGAACATTCACCCTCCGTTCATTGATGATAGAATAGGTGTATTCCTCTTTACTCAGTACCCATTGTCATTTTCAAATCTGGTAAGCTTTATTTCCCCTAATCAGGATGCAACCCTCGCCTTTGAAAACTAAGATGATTCTCAATGCCATTCATCAAAGTAATAACAAGACCTTCCAGTCACACTTTATAGGTTGAAAGTGTCTGGTTTCAGTTCCAGTACCATCTGAAGAGACGCGCACCAGAAGGTCCGTCAGGAAAGCCTACCCTGAAGCGGTGCCCAACCACAACAATAACCTTCCCAGTTAACAGCTTGAACTCACGGTCCCATGCTGGGGTCGATCTGAGGACATGCGAAAGGAAGGCGAATGAGTGATCACTGTACTAGTTAGTCATTTCACAGAATTCGGGCCTAGATGTAGCTACCAGGTAGTTGATGTAAAAGGGAACAACTTACATTCATTTTGGTTTCCTTGATTTTCATGACATACCTTTAATGAGGTTAAAATCTCCCACAATGGCAATACTCCTAACCAGAAAGGTCCATAGAATAAAGACAGTTGTGAACATTCAACAACTGTCCTTATGTGTAAAGTTTAGTTTCTTACAATTCTTTTATGTTAAACTATATATATATATATATATATATATATATATATAAATATATACATAAATTACATAAATATATATATATATATATATATATATATATATATATATATATATATATATATATACATACACGCACACAACACCACTACGATTCAGTTAATCAATATTTTTGTTTGTGTAACATGCACACAAATGTTACCCTAGTTTTAGAATAAAATGTTCTACTTGTAGAGTTTGATGATCATATGAAATTACTACTAATAATAATGACTATATATATATATATATATATATATATATATATATATGTGTGTGTGTGTGTGTGTGTGTGTGTATATAAATATATATATATATATATATATATATATATATGTATATATATATATATATATATATGTGTGTGTGTGTGTATATACATATATATATATATATAAATACTGTATATATATATATATATATATATATATATATATATATACTGTATATATATATATATATATATATATATATATATATATATATATACTGTATATATATATATATATATATATATATATATATATATACACAGTATATATATATATATATATATATATATATATATATATATATACACTCGTGTATTAATTTACATAAACACATGTTTATGCATATGAATACGCGAGCACACATTATTACATATATACATGTGAGAGAGAGAGAGAGAGAGAGAGAGAGAGAGAGAGAGAGAGAGAGAGAGAGAGAGAGAGAGAGAGAGAGAGAGAGAGAGAGAGAGAGAATACTAAGAGACCTGTCCAAAAATGAAACAGAATGGTTTGTTATCTGGGTCTTGTGCATTGCATGCTAAAAGATCATCGCAAAAGCATGAGGGGGGATTACAATGGAAGTGCTTTGACCTTACCGAAATGTGAGCAGCATACAAATTTATAATGTGTTATATGTAGTACTGAAAACAATTCGTTTACCTTCAACAGTTCTTATTAACTAAAAGCTTGAGGGTACCACTCGGGCACACTATTCTATCTTATTTCTCTTCCTCTTGTTTTGTTAAAGTTTTTATATTTTATATAGGAGATATCTATTTTAATCTTGTTGCTCTTCTTAAAATATTTTATTTTTCTTTGTTTCCTTTCCTCACTGAGCTATTTTCCATTTTGGAGCCCCTTTGCTTATAGCATCCTGCTTTTCCAATTAGGGTTGTAGCTTAGCAAGTAATAATAATAATAATAAAAAGGTTGTTGCCGTTTGCATATGATAACATTAAGGGTTCAAGATTAGGCACCAAGGAAACTCTACTGTACACATATTACTGAAATAAAACTGTACTCCATTTTGTAACCTAAACAAAGTGTTCACGATTCTGCAATAAATATGATTAAGGATCTTCGTAGTAACGAACCCGTTATCATCTTACAAAACTATGGAAATTCGATGTCACGGTAAATAGCTCAGTTATACAAACTCCCAAGACTATTCCCGGTATCATGACGAAGGTGATTATAATAACTGTGCGGATAAAATGAAACCCAACAACACTCTGATTGAACAATAAAGAACGACTCCAGAAACGAAATTTATTAAAACAAATCCCCCATAATAATATCACTCCTCATAAAACACAAACAATACAAAAGGTTGGTTAAGTCTTCTCTTAAAATGAAAATGAAAGGGGTAGCAAATATTTCCAAGTAATAACTGGCTGCGATAAAACACCAGCTTATGAAGGTAATTTTTCTATACTCTTGCGATAGAAAATTATTTAACTGTCAAGAAAATAAGCGTGTTTACTACTCTTTCTAGACAGAGTCGTAAAAATAAAAATAGTGCGAATACAATTTTACTTTAATATATAATTAGTGAAGAAAAGTTAGAAATATATTTTTTTTTTTACTTTTAATACGAGTTTTTCGATTACCTT
>NC_090725.1:291987295-292024795 GCF_036898095.1 Palaemon carinicauda | reverse complement strand
CAATAATTACTATTATTATTACTAGCTAAACTACAATCCTAGTTGGAAAAGCAAGATGCTAGAAGCCCAAGGGCTCTTACAGAGAAAAATAGCCCAGTGAGGAAAGGAATAAGGAAATGAATAAACGATATAAGAAGTAATGAAAAATTAAAATAAAATATTTTTAAAACATTAACATTAAAACAGATATTTGATAAATAAACTATAAAAGGACTTATGTAAGCCTGTTCAACATAAAAACATTTGCTGCGAGTTTGAAGTATTTCACTAATATACCAAATCGTCTTTCCAGTAATAAAAAGGTAACAAATACCTTTGAATCAACATGGGTATATCGCATTTCCGAAAACGTTTAACGGATCCAACGATAATTTGGCAAATTAATTTACTATTAACACTTGTCATCAATCTATTGTGGCATCGATGAACCTGAATACATATAGTTTTGGAACTCTCAGAGAATGTCCCCAGAGCTGAAAGTTCCTTCTCTAGAGACGACGAAACTTTAGAAGGGCTACCGCATCCTGTGAGATCACCAGGGCTATAAACTTCATTCTATCTTAGTTTTCCTTAATTCTTGCTACCCATTGTCTCCCACGGAGCAAAACTTTCCATTCCGTTAAGGTTAAATCAAATAATTTTTCTTCCTCTTTTTCATCATTCAGACCTGGTACAGGTATAGAATACATGTCATTCATCCATAAGATCTTTCCACTAGCACACACAAACAAGTAAACATAGAGAAGCAGGATTTGGGAAGAGCAAGAAAATGTGTATGGTTTGGACACGCACACACACAAGCAAGGACGCCTAGAGGTTGGAACATCGGTCCCCCGAATCTATTGGCTTTCTCGCTCACCATCGGATGTGATCGTGTTTTACATCTCCCGAGAGAGATCTTGGGAAAAAGACTCCGGAAGAGCATTCGCACATCTTACTTGCAGCATCACATGCATTACCATTAGATAGATGAGGAGGGGGGGGGGAATGGGGGCGGGTAGTAGGGAGGGGATAATAAGTTAGAAAGGTAAGAGGAAGAGGATTCTCAAGAGATGGGAGAGAGACGGATATACATTTCTTGGGAATGGGAGTACAGATACTAAGAGTTTGTTTTGTAATAAGAAAAAGGGAGACACTTCTTCAATTTCATAAGAATACAAGAGCAGCACAAAAAAATTGAAATTCGTAAATTTTACAAAACATTTTCCTCTATCACCAATCAACATTAATTCAAGTCATTGAATGTACTGTGGATCGTAGTTATGTGCTTTTTCTAGTCCTAGTGATTCCTTACCTGTAATATACAGCCTATTTCAGGACCTACAATAAGACACAAAATCCAATGTTGTGAAGACTAAAAGCTGTACAAGTATCCAGCAGGTCTTTCATATACATGGAATTATGAGTCCTATATCAGACGGAACGTGCAGTTAGAAGTCGAATTGGAATATGACATTAATCAGGCATCATCTGCATTAAAAACATAAATGGAAATAGGAAACAGGAAAAAACGTATAATTAACTCATCCGCTCGACAGCATATGGGAGGGCTCAATAGATCATTTATAGCCAACTAAGTTTTAATTTTCCGGGATGCAATATCGAGACGGACATTGAGGAACAAATAATAATGAACTCTTCATTATAAAATATGATTTACGAGAAATTTATAATAGAAGTTGAATAAAATAGTGAAGGACAAAAACAGCTGATATCTAAATAGTTTTCTTACTTGAGGGTACACTCGGGCACACTATTCCATCTAATTTCTCTTCCTCTTGCTTTGTTAATTTTTTTTATATTTTATATAGGAATTGTCTATTTTAATGTTACTGTTCTTAAAATGTTTTTTCCTTGTTTCCTTTCCTCACTGGGCTATTTTCCCTGTTGGGGCCCCTGGGTTTATAACATCCTGCTTTCCCAACTAGGGTTGCAGCTTAGCAAATAATAATAATAATAATTGAGAGATATGAAGGCTGACCATGTCGGAACTGAAAAGTTGGTGACTTTCAGCACAGGGAAAAAAGTAAAGTCTTTGTAAGAAATACAACAGCAGAAAAAAGCAAGCTCGCTTCCCTTACTAACTTCTGACAACTTACGGTCTTGTTTTCTCGAATTCCACATCGCTTGCCAGGTCTTAGATAACTCCAAACTCCTGCAGGAGGGAGTAAAAACCCTTACCGTTGGAGGAGATAAGATTACGCGAGGTTAAACAAAATCCCTTTCGAATTAGAATAGCTCAAAACACAACCGTTTACTTTAATCCAAGGAATCTTCAGCTAGTAGCCCGGCCCATTGTCTGGTCTCCATGTGGCAAAGGGATTCCAACTGAGAGCTGCAAAGGAGAGAGAGAGAGAGAGAGAGAGAGAGAGAGAGAGAGAGAGAGAGAGAGAGAGAGAAGGCTGAACTTCGGAGAGAAATGAAAGAAGGCTGAACTTCGGAGAGAAATGAAAGAGGGTTGAAATGAGAGAGAGAGAGAGAGAGAGAGAGAGAGAGAGAGAGAGAGAGAGAGAGAGAGAGAGAGAGAGAGAGAGAGGGGGGGGGCTGAACTTCGGAGAGAAATGAAAGAAGACTGAAATGAGAGAGAGAGAGAGAGAGAGAGAGAGAGAGAGAGAGAGAGAGAGAGAGAGAGAGAAGAGAGGGGAGGCTGAACTACAGAGAGAGAAATGAAAGAAGGCCAAAATATGAGAGAGAGAGAGAGAGAGAGAGAGAGAGAGGGGGGGGGGCTGAACTTCGGAGAGGAATGAAAGAAGACTGAAATGAGAGAGAGAGAGAGAGAGAGAGAGAGAGAGAGAGAGAGAGAGAGAGGCTGAACTTCAGAGAGAAATGAAGGAAGGCTGAAATGAGAGAGAGAGAGAGAGAGAGAGAGAGAGAGAGAGAGAGAGAGAGAGAGAGAGAGAGAGAGGGGGGGGGGGCTGAACTACAGAGAGAGAAATGAAAGAAAGAAGGCCAAAATAAGAGAGAGAGAGAGAGAGAGAGAGAGAGAGAGAGAGAGAGAGAGAGAGAGAGAGAGAATAGCCCAGGCGTGCTTACTATGAATGTGCTACAACGCAGTGGATAATTTCCAAACAGCATTTACTTTGCATAAAACAAACACAAAAACCTTTATTTGTTGTTGCTTTCTCAATGTAGTGGCAATAATTATTCGCGCGAATCATCGAGAGGGTTCACATTAGCATAATTTCATTCTCATTTTCCTCTATAGCAGAACAGTTACGTAGGGAAATAATGTTGTTTCTTACTTGGCAGACAGATTTTTAATGAAACATTTTAATGCTGCGACTATGGTCCTTGACGCCAGGAAAAAAAAAAAAAAAAAAAAAAAACTGGTTGTAAATAGCTTGGATAAAAAATAAGTAAAAAAATCATTAATATCGGAGTATCATTAATATAATTCATATATATTGATTATTATTTTCAACCACCAATTCGCCTATCAAATAATAAAATAAAATTAATCTCTCAATGAAAGATATATAAGCAAATAAAGCTACATAAAATCTAAATCATTCATATGGCATTTCGTAAAAGAACCGATAATGTTATTGTACTAATGTGTAATTTTTTTGCAATTTTTATACCTTAATTGCGTCATAGGCAGATAGTATCCAATGTTCTTTCCGCCTGAAGAAGAGGTCTTCTGTCTCGATCATCCCTTGTCATACTACCAAGTTTCGTAACTAATAATAATAATAATAATAATAATAATAATAATAATAATAATAAGAAGAAGAAGAAGAAGAAGAAGAAGAAGAAGAAGAAGAAAATGTCCTTTTTACATGGGTATATGTAGGTTTGATTGCCATATGTAGATGAGATCATGGTGAGGCGAGTGCCAGGTGTAGACGTGATCATGGTGAGGATACATGGAGATGGTTTGGGCATGCTCTTTGTACTCCCCAATAGAGATTAATTCACAAAACAATTAACTGGGCTCCACAAGGCACTAGAAGAGTTGAAAGACCCAGGTCTACATGGCTGAGAACTATGAAACGTGAAGTGGGAGATGATGAGTGGTGAAGTATTGAATTAAAAGCTCAAGATAGAGATGACTGGCGAAATCTAACTGAGGCCCTTTGCGTCAATAGGCGTAGGGGGAGATGATGATGATGATATCAAACATAAAATAAATAACCTGAAATGACTAACGCATTCGTAATCAGACTAGTCATCACCCTCGAAGACATTGAAAAAATAAATATGAGAATACCAGCCACATCTAAATCGCAGTGAAATCTAATGCCATGAAACAGCAACTTCATTTGCCTTCCATTAAGGAACATAAACGAAAAATGGCTCAAGAGATCCCAAGAGATTACGTGGTAAACATTTCAAGTAAGCTCGGGTGATGTTCAAACACAGCCACTCCAATACCAGACTACAAAATACGATCTTCTTTATGGGCCTTGAGATAATGGGGCTCGTAATTGCTATAAAATATATTCCTCAAATATTTCCCTTTACATTTTTGGTGAAAGGGATAATAGGAAGAAATAAGCCTAGAGCCATGAACCTTGGAGTTTAATATTAATCAAAATAGGTTACCATTCTGTATGATAATTAGTTAGAACACATTCTGAGTCAAGAAACCCGTCAGCAAATGTTTAAAGTGTTTGTTATATGTAAAGTGAATGTCGTTTTCCAAACATTGACTCGGATGCGACTCATTTACTTCAAGTTGACAAAATTTCATCCCATTCCCGAAAGGGCTTTAAAATGACATTCCTAAACACGAGTTTCCTTCTCTCTCTCTCTCTCTCTCGTAGTTATAATCCTTTCATAAACTAATTCGCCCTCTTATTCTGACCCACAATATCAAACAGGAACTCTCTCTCTCACTCTCTCTCTCTCTCTCTCTCTCTCTCTCTCTCTCTCTCTCTCTTACATACTTGAAGCGATTATTTCATCTTTTAGCAACAAAGGAAAGTACTTCACAACAACCCGATAACAAAGTCTAGATTCCTTAAATAGAATATATATATATATATATATATATATATATATATATATATATACACACACACACGATATATGTATCATATATATGCATATACATACGATATATATACACATGTATATACATATATATTCAAATATATACATACATACACACACACACACACACACACACACACATATATATATATATATATATATATATATATATATATATATATATATACTGTAAGTGTGTGCGCACCGATAAGTACATAACATTTTTTAAAGACAATACAATATATCACCCTATCCCTTTTGGAGATGAAATCCACATGCCACGGCATGGGTTTTTATGTTTTCCTAAGATGTGAGAGATAAGTAGTCAGTTGAAATAGCCGAGCAAGTTGACCATGAGAAGAAAGCAAGAGAGGGTATGCATAAAGCTAGCTGCACAAACAAGTCTATTTCATTTTAATCTGAGAGAACGAAATTTTCATAAAGATATTTTCAACTGATATAATAATAAATAAGTGTATAAATATATGCTAAATTGGAATCATACTTTTCTAAAGCCGTAAAAGACCATGTACAGCAAACAAAAACAACAACAGCATGAGTAAAAGAATTCGCATCTCTTCAGGCATTACAAAGTTGGCGTGGCGAACGGCTGAGGAAAGGCAGAAATAAACAACGCCCTCTTTCCGGGAATACGTGTCCAGGATGCCAGAACGGCCGAGGTGCAGCAGAAAGCATCGCGGGCCTTCTTGGAAAACCGAGTCGAAGAGACGATATTCCACGCAAAAATAAGAAAGGATATTACAAGTTAGTTGGTCATACACACACTATTCAGAGAAAAGGTGAACGATAACGGTGAAAATAGCCGTGCACAACAGAACTATTATCATATTTAACGAAAACTACTAAAATAGTCGTACTTAAAGGTTAAAGGTGTCTGGTTTCAGTTCCAGCCATCAGAATAGATGCTCACCAGAACGTCAGCCGGGCAAGCCCAACCCCCTACTGTGGTGCCCTACCACAGCAGTAGCCTCCCCAGTAAACAGCTTAAACTCACGGCCCTGGGCGGTGACCGATCTCTTGCCACGCGAATGCGAGGCAAACACGTTACCACTGTACTAGCCAGGAGGCCGAATACGTTCAAGATTACCCAAAACGTTTAAGATAAATCGAATTTACATAAATTACATAAAAATAAGACATCACAAAAATGGAGTATGCATTTTGTCCAAAATGGTGTTCGTGGCACAATTGTGTATGAGGCCCTGGATAATTTGAAAACATTTATTCTCGACATGCACTTCAGAAAACTAGCAAATAACTCTCTGTCTCTCTCTCTCTCTCTCTCTCTCTCTCTCTCTCTCTCTCTCTCTCTCTCTCTCTCTCTCTCTCTCTCTCATATAATTCTATATACATATTTGTTTTCAGCATAATGTCATTTCCCCTACTAAGAGAAGATTCTACGGGAAGAATGAGCAACAAAACTGTTACCACCTCATTCACACATCAAATATTTATCTTATACGCATCTACAGTGCAGAACACTTACCCGCAATTACACCTAATGTGGTCTGCCCATATCAACTCAGTCCTACGCTTTCTGGAAGTTCGTGTACCCAAGTAAGATCATTGTATATTTGGTTTCGCACTTTGTATGAAAGTGTTCGATAAAAAAAAAAAAAAAAAAAAATAATAATAATAATATGTACGTTAATTCCCTCTGCCGAATCCATATTTTGTTTCCTCTTCAATAATTTTTTCGTCTGTTGTACAGTTGGCTTCATTAATTCTGGTACACTGACGTGTCCTTAGCTCTCCATGAAGTGTACCAGAATCGATGAAGCCGACTGTACTTATTCAAAGTTCTACCAAACTAACTTTCTGGTCCTTTAATTGGTGTTATGGCATGTCCCTATACTACTAACAGTCGACTCTACTGTATTATCTTTTATCTTATGCAGTTGAATAATATATCTTTTTACCCCTGGTCAGTCCCAAATTCACACTAATGTCTTATAAGGTGTGTATAAATAATGTATGTGTTTTAGATATGATCGACCTCACCGTCAAGACTAATCCTTTTACATACATTTTAATCATCCATATCAACTTACAAAAATGCAATATAACAAGGCAAGTTACACTATTATTATTTTCAGCAAAACAAAATGTTACATGTCCAAGTATCTAGTCAGGGAAAGCAGATCAGTAAAGAAAGAGAAGAAAAGAATGAAATACAAAACAGAATATCTCAAGATAAATAACAACAGTAAAAGAGATAAGTAACCGATAAACCATGGAACGAGCCTTATGCTGACCTGCTCAAAAGAGAAGCAATTGCACCAAGTTGAACTTCTGCAGTTCCACTAATTGAACTATTTGATTGGGAAAATAACTATACTATTTGATTACAGCTGGAACGAAACTTCTAAAATAAAGTTTAGTATTGTGCCTAATGAAAGAAAAGGGAAGACTTAAAACTACCTGCTTACAGTATGCGCAATAAATTATATTTTCTTAGATCTGAATTAGAAATACAATCAGAATTACGAAAAATCTTATACAGCATGCACAAATAGTTAATTGGCCGACGGTGCAAAGAGATTAATATCACGAGTAGGTATAAAGCAATTAACAAACCACAAGTTTTCGGCAAAGTTAAAATGAGAGTCGGCTGCTGAAGTTCAAAAGAAACAACAGTATTCAAAGTATTTACCAAGAACACACACCTACATGCATTTAACCTTTTAGCAGGCATTTATATAGATAATGAAGACAAGAAAAAACCCTCTTAATATGTTAATTTTGAGGAAAAGAAGTTTACTTAAGTAAATACTTCCAAGAATTGCACTCCGTTATTGCAAAGTTAAATCAGTAATATAGCCCAGGGTTGCCAGTTTGGCCTTTTCCGGGACAAAAAAAAAAGAAACCCTCCAAATTTGTCCTTTTTTTCGTGCTAGATACCTAAATTTGTCCTTTTTGAAATTGCTTAGCCTTAAATGCTATATTTTCGGCCTTTTTCTACTATTAGGTTGGCCTTTTAAAGCTGCAGTTAATCAGGCGTTGGCCTTTTTCTCATTGGGAAAAACTGGCAACTCTGATATAGCCCATGCGAGGTAAAAGCCCAGTTTACTTGAAACGACGCTATGGTTGTTTGCGCTTTATTGCTCCTCATGAGTATACTTTTTTTTTCTTTAAATATAAGATCCAAACACAATACTGACTTTCAATAACCACTTTTTATATAAAATAAAAAAAACGGTTTCATATAGGTAGTAGGTTGGCCAGCGCACCTGCCACCCGTTGAGGTACTACCGCTAGAGTTATTGAGTCCTTTGACTGGCTAGACATAACTACATTGGATACTTCTCTTTGGTTACGGCTCATTTTGCTTGCCTACACATACACGGTATAGTCTGGCCTATTCTCTACATGTTCTCCTCTGTCCTCATACACCTGATAACACTGAGATTACCAAACAATTCTTCCTAACTCGAGGGGTTAACTACTGCAATGTAATTGTTCAGTGGTAACTTTCCTCTTGGTAAGGGTTGAAGAGACTCTTTAGGTATAGCAAGCAGCTCTTCTCGGAGAAACACACTCCAAAACCAGACCATTGTTCTCTGGTCTTGGATAGTGACATAGCCTCTCTACCATGGTTTTTCACTGTCTTGGGGTAGAGTTCTCCTGCTTGAGGGTACACCTGGGCACACTATTCTACCTTATATCTCTTCCTCTTGTTGTTGTTTTTTTTCTAAGGTTTTATAGTTCATAAATGAAATATCTATTTTAATGTTACTGTTCTTAAAATATTTCATATTTTATACTTCCTTTCCTCACTGGGTTATTTTCCCAGTTGGAGCTCTCGGGCTTATAGCATTCTGCTTTTCCAACTAGGGTTGTAGCTTAGGAAGTAATATTAATATATACATATATAGATATATACAGTATATACATATACATATACATATATATATATATATATATATATATATATATATATATATAAATATATATATATGTGTGTATATATATATATATATATATATGTGTGTGTGTATATATATATATATATATATATATATATATATATATATATATATATATATATATATATATATATATATATATATACATATATATATCATATGTTTAGATAAATTGTTACTAAAGCAAAGTCCATTTAAGTGATTTTATGTGGAAAAATAGATGGAAAAAAAAGGAGGATATGACATTACCATTGCAGTTACAAATGTACTAGAGAACCTTACATTTCATGGGACAAAACAGCTACAAGTTTCATTCATATATTCAAAAGATAATAAGTAATTTTAGTTCCACAGGCTTTCTGTCACACGTAGTTTAAGGTTATTCATTTATGATAAGCTAGGAAACTTCAATTATTTCATTTACGGTGAGCTAGGAAACTTACGTATTAAGAAGTCGTATCTCGTAATAGGACATACTAATATCAGAAATTCTCATTAAACTCAAGTTCCCTACGTGAATAACATACATAGTACAAAATCTATCCATGGTTTCAGTACACTGAAGACTAGATCATTAGCCTTCAACTCCTCTTATAAGGAACTTCAAAATAATCTTGGGACTAATTCAGACTAAAAGACCACGCAGATTAAATTAATAATTCTTAAAATGATAAATACCTGTGAAGCTTAAGATAAAACTCAATCATATAACAAGTATATTATGAAGAAAAGGAACATCAAACAACAATACTACTGATAGATATATAAAAAAAAATGATATAATATATACAACAAACCTCACTTATACTTAAGAGCAGATACCTCTACCAACGTTAAGCCCTTATGAGAGCATAATTATTTTCTTCGACTGGAAAATGTTAGTTATCGAGATCCAAATGAAATCTTACAGCTTGAGAGAAATCATAACATTAATTTAGACTTTCTTTACAGAAATAAAAACGTCAAAAACTACGGAAAAGAATGTATCTTATATGTATATATACATACATACATATATATATACATATATAAATATATATATACATATATAAATATATATACATATATATACACATATATATACACACATATATGTGTGTTTGTGTGTTTAAAAAGCTGAGGAATGTCCCGCTTCTCCAAAAAATAACCTTCTCCCATAAACATTACATTCCTATCTCTCCCAAAATCTAATCTACCTTTGACACTGCTCTAAAAAAATCTCAAGTGACAAAAATACCCAAATCAACGAAGTTTCGTCAGTCTAAAATGAACTCAGGAACACACAAGCCAACCCAAAAACCTCCTTCGTGGAGGAAAGAATAATAATAATAATAATAATAATAATAATAATAATAATAATAATAATAATAATAATAAAAATAATAATAATCATCATCATCATAATAATAATAACAATAATAATAATAATCATAATAATAAAAACAATACAACAGACCGAGAAAGACCATTGTAAATTTGCCAGAAATGTTGAATCCCTTTGAAAGAAAGATAATTTTTCCACTTTCTTGTTATTTGGGGATTTCAAAAGTTCCCCAACAACTGGGACAAGGGAGAGAGAATCATCAGCCCATTGCCCCCAAAAGGGAGAACCCCATCCCAAACTCCTCCAAATCCTTGTCTCATCCAAAAAATACTTTCTATTTCGTGCACCCACCCACATACACACAAACACACACACATACACACACACAATCGCGCGCGCGCACATAGAAATCATATTCTTTTTTCAACACTTCCTCCTACAAACACTCTTAACCTTGTATCTAAATCTATTTGTCCAATTACACCATTTCTAATTACACACATTCCCTGTACCATATTAAGCTCTCTCTCTCTCTCTCTCTCTCTCTCTCTCTCTCTCTCTCTCTCTCTCTCTCTCTCGACGACTAAGGGGACAGATAATTGGAGGCATATCAAATTCTTAAAGGAATAACAAATGTAGATTGCAACAATCTATTTACGCTTAGCACAAATCAGAGGTAACGGATACAAACTGGAATTGAAAAGGTGCAACAACACTCAATGTGGTAATTTTTTTACATACAAAATAAAAAATACATGGATAAGATTTCCAGCGGATGTAGTAAACAGTAATACGGTAAATGATTTCAAGAATAAGTTAGACAAGATCATAAACTCACTCTAAATGTTTGAACCCAAGAGCAAATGGAGTCTAAGCGGATGGACTAAAAAGTATTTGAGACATCCAAAATCCTTGTAACTCTCTCTCTCTCTCTCTCTCTCTCTCTCTCTCTCTCTCTCTCTCTCTCTCTCTCTCTCTCTCTCTCTCTCTCCACACAATTTGCACCGGGCAGTCTGTAACATGCTGCGTCTGCCTGTCCGTTATCATTATAGCATCCAATAGTCAAACAAGACAGGCTTACATAGTCTGTTGTGCATGAAAAAAACACAAGTTAATAAAACAGTTAGACATGAAGGTTAGGTTAAATCTAACTATTGAATAATAAAAAAAAGGCATAATAGACAAATGAAGAAATTGGGAGAAAAAGGAAAAACGTAAAGCTGGCAGGAATGCAAAATAAAAAATTATTTCTATGTAAAAAAAATATCTTGAAAGAATGAGCTATCGCATTTCAACATACACAGACTTACAAGGATTGGGGTATTGATATACTGCAAGTCAACGTATAAGAGCACATATAGGTTGTTGGTTCCTTAATGACGGGAATCCTAATGGGGTACAAGTACACTATAAAAAAAGAAAAATGATTTTAATTGGAAATTCTCCGTAAAAAAATATACTGTTCTCAGCCATATTTCAGTAAAATACAGTCGACCGTAATTATACCCTACTTTGTTATCTTTTACGGGTTGGTGGCAGTAATATTACTCCTAAACGTCATTATATCCGTTTTTAAAACGGTAAATGTCTGGCAACATTTATTCCAGGATTTTTACTGTTTTTTTTTAAAGCAAATTTTTAACAGAGTATATTGTAGTTGGAAAAGAACGTAATAAAGGGTTGATGGTCAACTGTTTATGGAAAATTCACCCTAAATGGCAGACCACCCTCTTCTCCCAAGGGCGATGCTTACCATACCCTTTAATCTTCGGAGTATGGTTTTAAAGTTGCAAGTATCTGGCAAACAAGAACTGAAAGGTTAAGAAACATGGAGATCCATAGAAATGATAAAAATGTTAGGCAATTGAAAGAATGGATTTCATTATTTCTGGAGGGTTTGGTCATGTGCTTCCTCTAGAGTTCCCTACTGGCCAAACAACTTTGTGTAGTGTATGATTCAAAAGTATTAGAAAGGGGAAAGAGAAGAGGACCTAAACAGCGTTAATATAAAAGAATGGTCTTAGTATGCAGCAAATGACAAACTGTATGTAGGAGGTTGGGTGGATTGGTTATGAGCTTTTTGTGTAGCTTCCAGGAGTAGTTAATGTATAGTACCATATTGTATTGAACGCTTAGGTGCATAATCCAAGGGTCCACACATGATCTTCTAATCCGCTTAATACCTTACAGCAGGAGTGAAGATGGGCAGTATAGGTAGATGCTAAGTTGTGGGATAAGTGGATATGGAATTTTGATGTTTCCAAGTGATAAAAGAAATTCACTGGCTAGTAAAGATAAAATGCAAAACTGAAAGAACATCTCCATAAATGTTAATTGAACATCTTTATTAAACTGCATCGCATTTAGAAGTCAGCTGCATCTTCGTACTAGTTAAGCGACCAGCGTCAGTTGAAGGCACGTTTGATCGTCCTTAATCATTATATACTTATACAATCCTCCAAAAGGAAAGACTTGTATAGGTTCCGTCTACATGGCCAATAAAGTTATCAAAAAATGAAAGTGTTGCGATAGACTGGGAAGTGTTTCGTAACCGTTTCGGTTCTAATACATTTCCTGTATCATATATCTTTATTGGGGAGATTAGTTCACCAAACTTTCAACTGGATTCCACAAGGCATTAGAAGATTTGGAAGACCCAGACCTACATGGCTGAGGACTATGAAGCGTTAAGTGGGAGATGATGAATGGAGAAGTATTGATTTAAAAGCTCAAAAAAAGACGACTGGCGTAATCTAACCAAGGCCCTTTGCATAAATAGGCCTAGGAGAATATGATGATAATGACTGACCTTTTATTACCTTACTAAGGAAACACATTATAAACATAACCAATACCAAGGGGCAGATAGTGTCCTATTTTAACAGTAAGGAAGGCTTAATCTACTCTTAATTTAAATGTTTTATGAATAAAGGTTTGCGAGATAAATACACCAAATTCCGTATTTGTTATTATAGATTTCAAGGTATGCAGCTATTTCTAAATAATTATATAGCTATTCTTCAATTGAGAAATTTCAGTGGATATTTGCTTGTGGAAAATAATTCTACATATTATTCCTAAAATAAGCAAACTATACTTTAGTGATATTTATCCCAACCATGTGCATTTAAATCTTTGTTAGCTCAGCCCATAAATTACAGTATGCAGGGACAAAATAATTAATGAGAATGCTAGTATCTCGCATTCCACTTCAGATGTTTGTATGAAACCTTGCCTTGCAATTAATGCAAGAGCTCTGGAGTTAATTCCCTGAGCCAACAAGGGTTTCCACTGGGTTTCCTTCCTTGATTCAGAACCTTCCTGGCTTTTTCAAAAATGCAAGAAAGTAACTTTGGCATGACCTAATCTACACCCGTAAAATGCTTACACTGCATTGCCTTATCTGCAAGTATAATGATATATTTACTGACACTATATGAATAACTTTTAGCTAGAGACGACTGGCGAAACTTAACTGAGGCCCTTTGCGTCAATGGGCGTAGGAGATGATGATGATATGAATAATTAAATATTGCTTACGAAGTATGAAATCACTGAATACGTTATAGGAAAAATAAAGTCTTCAATTACTTTATAATTCGAAAGCAGAACTTAATTATTCATAAAAAGTTATATGAGATATTTTGCTATGCTTCCAGGAAAGGCAATTCAGTTTAAGCTTTTTACGGGTGTAGATTAGGACAATGCAGAGGTACTATCTTTTGTCTTTCCGGCAAGTAAGCTATAACAGAATATTTCCTAAATTTATATGAATAATTAAACGCTACTTATGAAGTATGAAATCACTTAAGGTAAAATTCTATTTTTAAAAAATCCAGCTTCATGAATACTTAATTACGTAAAATTAGGCACGTGTATATTATATATATATATATATATATATATATATATATATATATATATATATATATGTATATATATATATATATATATATATATATATATATACATATATATATATATATATATATATATATATATATATATATACACACACACACAACAACATCAAATGCAACCGTTTCTAGTCCACTCCAGGACAAAGCCTTCAGACATGTCTTTATCCATTTCTTCACTACGGTGGTGTACCAACCGTGTGTCACACAATTGTACATAATTCCTTTTATATATGATATGCTTGTATCTTCGCTCTTCCCTCGCACTCAAACGAACATGAAAATTCATGTCTGCTGTTTTGCTCTGAACATTGTCTGTCTCTCGAACATGTCATGTCCTGTTGCCTTGAGGTTTTGTATATAAAGAAGAGTGTTCCTTAATATATAACTCAGTCGTTTCCAATCTGCCTTTGAGTTCACAACTCCTCTCTCGGCTCGTCACATTGGTGACCTCGGAGTGACGCGCTCCTCCCCCCCCCCCCCTCCCCTCCACCTCTCACCGTTACTATGACGCCGTCAGCGCATACCTTCTGCAGCAGTACTCGCCGTCACCAACCACCCGTATAGCAACGCCTTTTCAGCTCTCTCAACAACCGTTGGGGGACCAAAGGGATTCGCTCACCCTCGGGAAAATGACCAGTATCACTCGCCTGCAACCTGCCGCAGACTGCTCTCCTCGCGATGTGAACCCATTTCAAGACCTTCAAACCTCCATCAACGCCTCCACTCGTGACGAAGAGGACACCTATTCAACTTCAACCGTAGCTGACGTGAATGTCGTAGGACACGCCTTTGAATGCCGTAGGACACACGCCTATGAATGCCGTAGGACACACGCCTATGAATGCCGTAGGACACACTCGCCTATGAATGCCGTAGGACACGCCTATGAATGCCGTAGGACACACACGCCTATGAATGCCGTAGGACACACTCGCCTACCCCGTGACGAGCCGGAGCGGCAACACAGCCAACCATCATCCACCACTCGCTCGCACCCCAACCAACGACTTCTACAGCCACTCACTGCTGCTAATCGGCGCAGTTTTTACTACTACCTCTCCAGATTCAGGGCACCTATTTAACATGTTCAGTATGTCATTTTTAGAGGGGGAGCCATGTACCAACCGTGTGTCACACAATTGTACATAATTCCTTTTATATATGATATGCTTGTATCTTCGCTCTTCCCTCGCACTCAAACGAACATGAAAATTCATGTCTGCTGTATTGCTCTGAACATTGTCTGTCTCTCGAACATGTCATGTCCTGTTGCCTTGAGGTTTTGTATATAAAGAAGAGTGTTCCTTAATATATAACTCAGTCGTTTCCAATCTGCCTTTGAGTTCACAACCCTCACTCGGCGCCGTCACAGTGGCCAATGCGGATTGGTGATGGTGAAAAACATTTGTCTGATCGATCAAAGCAAACCAACCTATTGTGGGTGTCCCTAACTACAGTCAATTCTTTTTAGTGAGGCAGATTTGCACCGGCTCGCAGGGGTGCCCTTTTAGCTTGGAAACGTTTCCTGATCGCTGATTGGTTGGACAAGATAATTCTAACCAATCAGATAACAGGAAACTTTTCCGAGCCAAAAGGGCACCGCTGTGAGTCAGTGCAAATGCGCCTCATTAAAAAAATTGAGTTTAGTACGACTATCCTGTTCCATGCGATACACAAACCCTTTCACCACGTTAAGGTATTCCAACTCAGAAAGGATATATATATATATATATATATATATATATATATATATATATATATATATATATATATATAATATATATATATATATATAAATATATATATATATATATATATATATATATATATATATATATATATATATATATGCAAAAGAACCACAGGGAAAATGAAAATATGAAATATAAGATTACGTCCTGACTACTTTCATGATACTTCTTCAGAGGACTGAAGAAGTATCACGATACTAGTGAGGACTTAATCTTATATTTCACATTTTCATTTTCCCTGTGGTTCTTTTGCATCTGGGCATCACGTTTCCTTGTGATTTTTACGCATATATATATATATATATATATATATATATATATATATATATATATATATATATATATATGTGTGTGTGTGTGTGTGTGTGTGTTGTGTGTGTTATAATGATAAAAAGTAGCCATGAGATTGTCTTCCCCATGGTACAATATTTATTTAGATGGTTACGAGGTATAAAGTAGGTTACAAATGTAGCTCTGCAGTGATTTAAAATCTAATTAGCAACAAGACCCAATGACGTTTTATAGAGTAGGCACAGTTATCATTGAAAAAAGGCTTTATTTTTCTCTTTTTTTGGTCAAAAGCAGAAATCCACTTGATTTTCTTTTTTTTTTGGGGGGGGGTCAAAAACCTAAAATCCACTTTATTTTATTTTTTGTTTAAGCCAAAAGCCAAAATGTCGTTGTTTTTTTTTTTATCAAAAGCCAAAATTCACTTTATATTTTATTTTTTAGCCAAAATCCATTTGGTTTTTCTTTTTGGGTAAAAACCAAAATCCACTTTATTTTATTCTTTTAGTCAAAAGCCAAAATCCAGTTTTTTTTTTTTTTTCTTATTTTAGTCAAAAGCCAAAATTCACTAGACTTTGTTAGGAAAAAAAAATGGGGGGAAGGGGCGGAATTTTTTATTTTGTGCATTCTAACGGCCTGAAATCAAAGATGACTACCATGGTAACAAAACACCCTGAATTAGATCCTAAAATAACCTAAAGAGTTTAAATATTATTATTTTTTCACCATGAACTACCTGGAACCACTCTCAACAAGACTTGAAACATTTAGTTTTGCTATCACCGCAAAATAAACTGTCTCGCTATATATTAGGATTTAATGCATTGTGGATTTTCCGGAAAATGCTTGGATATAGTGGAGCTTAATTAATTAATCGTTAGATTATGCAATAATCAGTGTGAATGTGTTTGGATTGAAAATTGTATATAGATGCGACTATAATAACAATAACTTTCGCCTGGCTAACAACATTTTTTTCATTTTGCACTATTTGAGACAGATTGCCTCAATATATTAACAGGTGCCCTGAAAATTGACTTCGAATCCAGTAATTGGCACCAGTTTGCTCGCTATGTGTTTGATTCCCCTTGTCCATATTAAGGTGTATTAAAATCAATATGTACAGACCATGGGATTAAACAAGGTTATTGGTGTCATAGTCGGAATCCCACACAACGCAAAGCCATGGTACAAGTACTTTCTTGTTGCACCAGAACTCTCAAAGTAACATCATTTCATAAAAAAGTCAGACGAAGAGAACATAGTTCCCAGAGATAAAGCTCTCCTAAAACAACATAAAATGCTGTCAAACTCAGTACAGTATAGCACGACCATGAAAACCTATTTTAATCCGTTGATGAAGATGAAATCTGCAACCTGCTCGCCCGAGCAGTTGTGATTAAAATAATACCAACGACGTCCTTTAGCATGATGACATTGGGCAACCGATATTTGAAGGTTTTGTCACCGAACGACAAGCTTTCTGTGTGGGACAAAATTACCAAAAAGAAACTGGATACCCTCAGAATGGGAAACAAGTTGGTCTAAATCAAAGAAGATGACTGTTGCAACTATTCGTTGTTATTTAAAGAAGTTGACCAGAGCTGAATCTCAAGGAATGCATTAGATCACAAAAGTTTGGTGTGGTGCCTCGACCATTATTTGCTTCAGGTAGATCCTTCCTACTGCAGCTTAGGATAAGGCATCAGTGCTTCATTATCTTGAGAAGTTGGGGACAGTAACACATAACAGGTTCAAGATAACAGAAATGAGACAAAAATTCAGCAAAACATGAAAACATGCCAAGATTTTGCAGATGCATTTCTCCAAATAATCTGTATTATGGTTGCAAAATATGAGGAGGGCAGATTGGAGTTTGATCAGCGCATCAAAATATTGCTCTAGGAACAAAAGAAGACAAAGAGGACCAAGGGAAAGAAGACCACATGAAAGAGGGCACTAAAACCAAAATTTTCCTGAAGGACTTCTTATCAGATATCCGCACCTAAGGAGAATTGACCGATTATTTGGCAGACAAAGTTATATGTCAAATCAAGAGCTCCACCAACCGATTAACAAAAATCTTGTGGAGACCTCAAGAACACAAACCATAGGAAATATCATTACAGAATCTCTTTTCACTTACAGCCAAGAAGAGGCAGATACTTTGTTTTTACTGCATGCACTTACTGTTCTCAATGAAGAACTTGTTGCCAATTCCCAAAACCCAGACATCTTGTCGTTACTTGTTTACATGAAGCCAAACTTACCAAGTCAAAAACCTTACATATGGGAAAGGGCAGGCAAAAGATTTCTGTGGGTAACATATACAACTCGGACTAAAGCACGTTTCTGCACTGTTGGTTTATCGATGTCTGGTAGACTTTCTGGTAGAATCAAAGACTTATGCTTCAAAGTATTTATGTCTTGTGAGGATAAGATCCTGAATGCACTAGAATGTTCTGAAATGGCATTGATGTGTACTCTCAATTGGACCGCTTTATCTGTATTTTGTATCGATCAAAAATCTAAACTAAAGTGAATGAGCTCTGTTAGTTACTCTACTCATATCGTACAACCAAAGGAGTAAAATCGTCCACCAAGTTCTGACTCACCAGACTTGCATATTCGTTGGTCATATTCCATATCTTTGTTTAGGAGAAAAGCTTGTGAAACTCACCCATGCATCACAGCAATAACTGCATTTGGTTAAACATTTGATGTAGGTTCCAGTGAATTCTCTCCAGTTCTCAGTTTGAATTCACCAGCTCCTGAAGCAGCAATGTACCTCATAAAGTATAGATTCATAAGTAGATGCAAAGGAAGGCGCAGCTGTCGAAAGAACAAATCCCATGTACAGATGTTTGTGGAGGTTGGGTTTTCAGTTGGAACAACAAAACTGTCCAGCCAGGTATAAATGAAGACTGTGAAGGTTAAACGTTACTTTCTATAGCATTCATAAAATATTAATCACTTACATATCCCTTGGTAAAACTACTAAATAAAAGTCAGGCATTCAATCAGTATGACTTTTTACATCCTCCTGTTTAAACAATTTAAGAGATTGAACACTGTATGAAACAGTAATTAACATATTTAATTTTACTTAGATTTGTGAAAAATACATATCTTTAAAATGGTAGATACTTGGTTTTAAATTACAAAACCCTGTTGGCTTGGTAATTCATGCAAAGGGATATTGACTGATTGATTAGGAGTTATCTGGCATCCTGACATCTAAGGCAAAGTGAGAAGGTATAGCCTACAATGCGGGTGTGTGGTGGCAGTTTTAGAATTTGACACATGGATCTTAAATATAACATTAATTTGAAGATTCCATTAGATTCCTGATCTCACAAAATATATATTTGGTAACTTAACCACTTGTAACTGTATCACATGTATTTGCAAAGATATAACATTATTGGTATTAGGCGCCCATTTTGGAAGCACCTCGGATATCGTTTCCATAGAATGTTCAGAAAAATTGCCACCCTGACTTTCTTAAATCATATGATATCTTACAATATAAAGCTTATTTCAGCTTTTAAAAATACACTAGATTCTAAATTTGCCTAACTATCAATTCGTTTCACGGAGGTCGATGAGTGGAGGGAACACGCTACTTCTGCAGGTGATAAAATATAGCCCATGGAGCATTTCCTTATGTTTATCATAATTCTGTTGAAAAAACAACACTTTTAGTACTTCTAGCAGACATATTAGAAAACAATTTAACCTAGAAATATCCTTATATATTTGAACTGTAGTCATCAAATTTTAGCACAATGAGAGGCTTTCATGCCAAGATAGGTTGCATAAGAAATAGTCTGGAGAGAGAGAGAGAGAGAGAGAGAGAGAGAGAGAGAGAGAGAGAGAGAGAGAGAGAGAGAGAGAGAGAGAGAGATTTTAATATATTTTAAATGGTTTCACCCCAGTAAGATAAGGATTACTTTGTCGAGGCTATCCCGTTTTGGTGGTATACAAGCGCAATCTTTCTCTTTCCGCCCTAGTTTCGACCCGCAACGGTCCGCTAACAAATAGATACATAATTTGCTGCTTAGGTGAACAAAAGCCTTCTCAATTATTAGGAACCCGCCCATCTGTTCCCCGTGGTCCAGTTCGAGCCTGGAACGAGAGAGAGAGAGAGAGAGAGAGAGAGAGAGAGAGAGAGAGAGAGAGAAGAAATGAGGTTATTATCAGGGAGAAGGTCCAAATAGTAAAATCCTGGATTAATTCAACTGCCATTAATGTGTGCAATTTCATTAGTTTCCATCATAGTCCTAAAAATAGCTTATGACAAATAACAGAAAGGCGAATGAAAGAAATAATGACCACACGTTTACCTGGAGTCTTAACTTCACCGATCAAAATATACGAGGTCAGTGACATTTGTAAGAGTTCAGACATTTTGCCATGGTTAAAATGATTTTTCCAAGATGTGTCTTTATGGGAGTTAATCAATGTATCTTCTGCAGTTTATTAGAGAATGTCATGACAATAGAAATATCATGTCATTAGGAAGAACCCAATATCATTAAAAGAGCAAAGAGCAATTAACATCGCTTTCGGAGCAAATATTTCTAACTTCACAAAAGACGAAATTAACTAGCATTAGAGAATAAATTAGTAACCTTATGGTGGAAATATCAAAGAAAGTGCAGGAAGGGAGGCTGAGATGGTATGGACACCTGATGAGGAGAGATGAGGACCACGTTGGGAGACATACTATGGAGATGGAGGTTCAAGGAAGAAGAAGAAGAGGGAGACCAAGAAAGAGATGGAGGGACTGTGTGAGAAAGAAAGAGATGGAGGGACTGTGTGAGAGGAGATTTACAGGAGAAGGGGATTGATGAGGCAGAAGCGCAGAATAGAAAAAGATGGAAACGGCTCATCCGCAACGGCGACCCCATATAAAAATGGGAACCAGCTGGGAAGAAGAAGATGGAAATTAGTTAAATCTCATGGAATAGCCCCCGATTAATCCATTAAAAATGCCTACCTATATCATGGTTATGTACGTTAAAGACATAGGGAAAAAAGAAAAATACTAATAATGGAGAGCAACGTCTTTAGAAAGGTCAGACAGAAAAACTTATTGGTTGTGAACCCAATAAATATTATGGGGAAAATGTGGATTATTGGGAAATTCAAAGACCAATTATTTCAGGGTGCTAATAAGAGATCGTTGGTTTCTTATATGACAAAAAAAATAGGGAAATCTACATTCCTTGAACAATGAATTTGGTTCTGTTATGAGCCTTGGTAGAGGTAAAACGGAGAGGTATACACGCACTCACACATATACAAACGCACATACAACTGCAAACGTTATAAACCACAAAGACAAATTCAAAATACTGAGAGAATCCTGACCGGTTTCGTCTCATGACATCATCAAGAGGAGAGATTTATCGCGAGAGAATTTCAACAAAATATATGGTACGAAAACCAATATAAACATTAATAGAACAATGCGAGGGAGGTCATGCCCTATTAGGCAGGTAGGAAGATTACAAGAGTCAGGTCAAGTGTCTAGTTGTTTTCCTTTTCTATAGAAGACCTTCAGATAGTCAGCTACAATTTATTTATACTAATAAGAATTTATCTTAAGTGATTTTTTATATGCACGTATATCAAGAAAGAAATACATAATACCTGTAAAAATATGCACATACATGTTTGTACATATATATACACACTCATACACTCATATAGATACCTACACACATGAACATATATCAATGCACATATACACATATACCTGTACATATATACCTGCATATACATACACACGCACACTTGCATACCTTTCACATAAAAATATATATATTTAAAATCCAACAAACAAGTAGCATTAAATCATACAATTATACATACGTATGTCTGAAAGTACAAAAAGGAGAGAAAGATTAATATAAAATCATACAATATGAGGTACATAATCCTTAAGGTAAGTGTCACAAAATTCATATCTGCTTAAAGAAATATTTTTTTATAATGTAAGAATCTTTGAGATCTATTTGCATATACATGTATCGAGTTAGTACATTCCAAATCCTATAACAAAACTTTCTTTAATAAAGCTGAACTCTAAGACAATCTTTTCCAGTAAGTTACTGGAACAAACCATTACTGGAATGAACCAATTTCTTTACTCACGGCAAATTAATAGTATGATCTTACAATGCACACAGAACTTAATTCTTCAGTGTAAACAAAAAAGGATCTATTGAAAAAAGTAAATTATAAGAGAAATATAATAAAAGATTTAAGATTAATTTTCATGACTAAAATATCTCTTATATTCATTTATACTCATATGTTCCAAATCAAAAGAGTTACTCTAGTTCTTGTATTGTTTGCATTGATAATTGATTTTCATATTATTTTGATTTCGTTTTCTTTATACCCCCATCAAAATTCTTGTTTCATGTTTTCATTAATGTGATAACTGTCAACGTCTTTATAATATATTAGTCTGTGTCGGTATATTGGTTTAAATTTATATACAAACTTTAAATGTCCCGGCTTTTTAATCTTACAATCTGACACTCTTATGATTATTGCGACTGAGCATCACGTATCCTTGCGAGTTTTACGTGTGTGTATATATCTAAATACATATATATATATATATATATATATATATATATATATATATATATATATATATATATATATATATACACATACATATACAAACACACACACACACACACACACACACACACATATATATATATATATATATATATACATATACATAAAACTCGCAAGGATACGTGATGCTTACATGCAAGAAAAAAGAAAAGAAAAAAAAACCCACAGGGAAAATGAGTCCATCAGTCGTTTTAATCAGATATGGTTTTTAAAGCAACGAAACATCTTTACTTTCGACTTTCCCACACATTTTGGATACATTCTAATTGAGCCTTGAAACAGGTTTTTTCCACTTTGAGAGATACAAATCTATTTCAGCTCATCTAAACATTTATTTCTAGAATTCAGATACCGTTCACTGTAGATGGAAGAGACCCATTCTCATCATGGTAAAAGTATTCTATATTATTATCATTATCATTATTATTATTATTATTATTATTATTATTATTATTATTATTATTATTACAACCTAAGCTATAACCCTAGTCGGAAAAAAAATGCTATAAGGCCAAGGGCTCCAACAAGGAAAAATAGCCCTGTGAAGAAAGGAAACAAATAAATTACAAGAAAAGTAATAAACAATAAAAAAAAAAAGTATTTTAAGAACAGTAACAACATTTAATTACATCTTTCTTATATAAACTATAAAACTCCAAAAAGAAAAAAAATAAGGAAGAGAAATGCGATATAACAGTGTGCCTGATTATACCCTCAAGCAAGAGAACTGTAATCAAAGACAGTGGGAGAGCATGGTACAGAGGCTATGTTACTACCCAAAATTAGAAAACAATGGTTTGAATTCGGAGTTTCCTTCTCTTAGAAGAGCTGCTAACCATAACTAGTCTCTCTTCTACCCTTACCAAGAGGAATATAGCCACTGAAAAATTGCAGTGCAGAGCAAAGAATAATAGTTTGGTAATCTCAGCGTTGTCAGGTGTATGAGGATAGAAGAGAATGTGGAAAGAATATGTGCCAGACTATTCGATGTATGTGCAGGCAAAGACAAAATGAGCCGTAACTAGAGAGACCGTCCAATGTAGTACTGTCTGGCCAGTCAGACACAATAACTCTCTCGCGATAGTATCTCAACGGATGGCTGGTGCCCTGGCCAACCTACTACCAACAAATAAATAGAAATGAAAATTATACACAACTACAATTATCTCACAACAATTCCTTCTAGGTACATAGTAATTGTTAAATGTCAACCAAATAAAACAGGGTTATCTATTTCCATTTATTTTAATATCATGTTCTTAAAATATTTCATTTCAATTGTTAATTTCTTCTCTTGTAGTTTCCTAATTTTCTTGTTGGAGCCCTCGAGCTTATAGCATTCTGCTTTTCCAACTAGAGTTGTACCTTAGCAAGTAATAATAATAATAATAATAATAATAATAATAATAATAATAATAATAATAATAATATGCAACACAACCTATTTGCTATTCTCAAACTTCTTTTTCTTCTAAAAAAAAAAATCGGGTTTATTTGAGTCCCACCAAGAGCAATGGGGCGTGCGGGGTGCACGCCCCCTCCCCTTTCCCCCCTTCCCTCCCATAAAATGCACCAATTTGTGGAGAGTTTGTTGCGTGCTCGGGTCCCTAATTCTGTTGTTAATAACTGCCCGCATAGACTTCACCTCGGGCAGTACACACACACACACAGGCGCTCATACACACACGCACAATCCAAACCACTCATGGGCTAAAATACGATTAAAGCCAAAGGCATATTAGGTTACAAAGAGATCTTCGTTCACTAATGAATCGTTATTGTTTTTAAACGAATCAATGTCTCTTGTTTACCTTGAAGCTCTATTATCTAGATTTATCATCATTTCAAAATAACTCAATTCTTTTGAAACGATTCCACTGTTATCATCACATAGGTTCCGCGATATTGTTTCATAATTTCCGCCTTTACCTATCTCTCTGACTGTTTCTATTACCTTCTCATTTTACTATTAATATTTGACAACCTTCAGACTGTCTACTGTCATTAGTGCTATTGGCATCCATGACCTTAGATGTCAGGATGCCAGAAATCTTTATCAATCAATCAATCATTAGTGCAATATCCACTGATATAAAGGCCCAAAGATGTCTTATTTTCCCCGTGAATCTTAATTGCAAGTTCTTTCCCTCAATAACAGCAATTGAAACAGAAATATCAATCGTTATTTACTGCTTAACACAAAAGCTCAGATTAACTTCGAAACAAAAGCTCTTGCGGCCATAGCAACGGGGGACCTAACAGATGCATTTGGTTGCTAAGGCTTCTGCTGCAATGTTTACCTCCATTTAAATATCTTGGTTACGGGTCTTCCACACTGCCGAAGCCGAGTGTGCCTGTCTTATATTTATTTAGCGGGTTTTACGATTATATTTATGGCGTGAGTATCTATTTAAGTATGCCGCATCTGTATAACCTCTTTTAAAGGGGGTTTAATTTCCACACTATCTTTCTTCTTGCAACTGCCTCAGTTTTATGATATCCATATCTTCTTTATTCAACCTAACTCGTGTTTAACCACATACTTGCTTTTACTTGATCTGATTTTACCTGAATTTACCTCCCACGCAAATGCATGAGTTTTATTACCCGATAAGCAATAAGCAGGTCACCAAAGTGACCAATCAAATGTTGTTTACCTATTCAGTCATTACAGATTGCTAGCTATGAAATAAAATTATAATGATGACGAATACAATTTTCTGCTGAAGGCATACATAGAAAAAATACAATTAAAAGCCTTTAACTTTTAATAAATCTCTGATTATTAATTTATGCTTTTGACCATGAAACGATCGGAAGGCAAGTATGCAAGCGCACAGGTTTAGTGAAAAGATGAGATATTAAGGGGGACTAGGGTGAGAGTTGAAGAATATAAAACTGCATTATATAAAGAGCATATGGTGCCAGTCGTCATATGGCTTTTCTCCTTAGATGGTGCGGCAAATTACAACAACCCACTAGCTAACAAGTGTTATTTACTAATTTTTATGTGGCCCCACATACTGGACTGTCTATATACTCTTGCGAGCCTGAAAAAAGGCAGGAGCCTAAGGTCATAAATATGACAAATAGTTCTGGTTAACTTTTATATCTCATCTACACATAATTTCCTATCTTCACCACCTTTGAGCCAAACCCTTGTCACCCCCGACTGTGGTTCTAAGTATCCCTCTATGGACTGCTATCTAAATTTTATATCATGTGTCATTTAATCTTTTGTTAGCGATGTGCATGTCAGTGACTCATCACATACTGTGCATATTTTCGTTGCGTGTCACATAACACGCAACTGGAACATTTGAGTTAATATATATTTGTCTTGTTTGGTCTTTTATGTAAAGGCCGACGGAATGAGCAACCAAACAGGATTAAAACAAAAATATATATAGTACACAAGCAGAAAAATTTACATTTTAAACATTGCATAAGCTTGTTTGTGCGCTAACATCCTGTAAGCGTTTTTAAATACTTTTAAAAAAGGGTGAAAAATCTAAGATAAACAGAAACTCGCAGGTAAACCGAGAGCCGTAAGATACCATTAACGCTAATCTGTCTCTAAGATTAAAAGCGCAGGAAAAATATCCAATGGCATTAGCGGGAGTGCTGACCTCACATAAAAGGGAAGGAAAATAGTTTCCAGCAAAATAAAAAGGTATGTATATATATATATATATATATATATATATATATATATATATATATATAAATATATATAAATATAGTAGAAATACAACCCCATATTATATACATATATATACACACATACACATATACATATATATATATATATATATATATATATATATATATATATATATATATATATATAAACAGCAGATGACACACGTGAAAAATAATTTTCTCTTTTCTTTAACAAATCCTCTTTACACTTTAACAGGATTAAAAGGCAGACATAAGAAAAACAGACGAGGCGAGAAGAAAAAGCAGTGTTCTAAGAGTAATTATAACAATAAAGCTGGAAGCCATTACTTGGGTGATTAATGGGTTATCCCTCATTATCAAAACGCTTCAACACTACACCATACAAGATGGCCACCCTTCACCATTTACTTTTTACTTTTTTTTTTTTTGTTTGAGTAATCAAAGGCAGAACGACATACAAGTGGCCCCTCAGCATTTGCCCTAAGCATTTTTTAAAAACGGTTTTTAGAAAGCAAACCGGACGGGAAAACGATTTTTCCCTTTGAAGGCAAACTAGTGGAAAATGGAAGGCCTCCAGAAAGTTACATTCCAGGACTGGCAACATGCAAACACGATCCAGTCAATTTTGCTCAAACTCTGAGAGATGGATGGAACGAGATATTGATGTAAAAGTGTAAATGGAAATGCGAAAGGAAAATTGGAAGAGAAATGGAGATGATTTAGAAGGGAAGAATGGAAAGATATAAGATTAAAAGAGACTGATAGAAATGGGACAATTACGACGGATCTATATGAAATGGAAGGAAATTAGACAAATGATAAGGAGGGGAAAAGATGAGAGAATAAAAGGAGATGTAAGTGAAGGGAAGATTTATGATATGAGAAGATAGCGATTGATAGAAAGGGAAATGAAAGTATCAGAGTCGATGGAGAGGTAGACAGGAAGAACAGAAAATGAAGAAAAGAAAAGAAAGGAAAAATGAGAACTAAAGATTTAAAGGTTTAAAGGCCTCTCATGAATGGCAGAGGAAAGGGACAGTGACATTGCGCTAGCAAGCCGGATAATGCCCTAGAGACTGACCATATTATATATAATCAGCGCCCAAGCCCCATCGCCACCCAAGTTAGGATCAAGGAGAGCCAGGCAATGGTTGCTGATGACTCAGCAGATAGACCTCTAGGCTCCCCGCAAATGGTAATGTTACAGACACCACAGGAATTAACGAGACTGAGCAGGACTCGAACCCCCGTCTGGCAATCACCAGGCAAAGACGTTACCAACCAGGACACAACAGCCTACAATTGACCTAATCGTCCTAAGGCCTATCATTCTGAAAGAACTCAAAATCAGAAAATCTATCATTTTGAAAGATGAAAGAAAAATCTACCAGCTATACATAATTGCTTTCAAAAAAAAAAAAAAAAAAAAAAATTACATAAACTACATTACTATCAGATAGTTAGGTATATAATACTTTCCCTTAGTGAGCCGCGACTTAATTAAAGCAATGAATCAATCTGAAAGAAACAAATATATAAGAAATAAATATTTTCCTTTACAACACAGGTGTAACAAATCAGGCACTAATCAGGCCTCTCTCGAGACAGTGCTGCTTCAGATCGTCCCTCCGGTCCTTTTTGAAGCCACCTGAGCAGCAGCAGCCTTCAGCTAAGCTTTTGTTTGAAGACCTTCATGTTCTCTTTTATCTTTTTTTCCCCAAAGTCCAACTTGTTTGCTTTACCTGGCTTTCTTCAAAGTGAGCAAAAGCGCTCAAAGTATTGCCTCCCCTTTGGTGCTTTTCAGAAGAATGTTTAACTTCTCAGACTTACAATCTTCGTAATTATCAATAATTATATATATATATATATATATATATATATATATATATATATATATATATATATATAAATATAAATATATATATATATATATATATATATATATATATATATATATATATATATATGTGTGTGTGTGTGTGTGTGTGTTTTCCAAAAGGCCCATAAAAGAAACACAGGAAATAGAAATAAATCACTATATTTCGACCAATAAACATTGGCCCTCTTTTTTTTTTTCTTTTTTACTTTACATCCTGAAAAGGGTCAGTGTTTATTGGTCAAAATATAGTGAACTATTTATATTTCCAATGTTTCTTTTATGGGCCTTTTTGAAAACACATGTTAAACTGTTCGATTACAGTTATAAGTAAGACACACACATATATATATATATATATACTGTATATATATATATATATATATATATATATATATATATATATATATATATATATATATATATATATATATATATATATATATATATACAAAGTAAAAGGCACAAAAGTTTAATTTAATATTTATGAATGAGTTGGTATATTTTTTTCGCTTGCTACATTAAATTTAGCAGCTTTTATAGAATACTTTTATCTTTGTTAATACCGAATTCGCTCTGCCTCGGAATCAGAGGCACGGGGGAAATTGTTTTTATTGATAATAGCTTCTAGTCGGCCAAGGATTCGAACCCTGAACATGTCAAATCTAAAGCTAGAGTTGACCCTTTTAAAACAAGGCCACAAAGTGATAAAAGTTGATTACAACTCTTCGTTATTATATTCTGTCGAATTCAGGTTTTGTACTTAAAATCGAAATCAAACCACCTCCACTATTATACCTTGTCAGTAGGAATTTCTAGCAACGAAAAATAAATAAAAAGCAACTCTAAAACACGAGGTAGAGATTTTTGCACAAAGGTAGATGTGGTAACGTCCCTGACTGAACGCCAGACTGGGGTTCGAGTCCCGCTCAAACTCCTTAATTTCTTTGGTCGCTGCAACCTTACTATCACTGTGAGCTAAGGATAAGGGGTTTGGGGGACCCTATAGGTCTATCTGCTGAGTCATCAGCAGCCAATGCCTACCCCTCCTTGATATTGGCTTGGGTGGAGAGGGGGCTTAGGCGCTGATCATATGTACATAAGGTCAGCCTCTAGGGCACTGTCCTGCTCGATAGGGCAATGAAACTGTCCTTGCCTCTGGCATTCACGAGCGCCATTAAACCATGTATAATTCCTGAACGACAAGAAGTCTTCATAAACATCTCACTAAAGTCGAAAGGGACAATAGACATTATAAGAAACATAAAATATAATAAAAACTAATAAAAGAAAAAACACAACATCAGTCTAAAAGCCAACTAGTATCATTATCAAAACAGGAAAGCATAAAAGACTACCAGAATTCACAAAAGCAGTCAAGAATCCTGAAATACCTAAAAAACCTAGGAAAAAATCAAGAATCTTTATAAGCAGACTAAAAACCAATAGAAACAAATTTAGTAATACAAAGAAATTCTAAAAAAATAAAAATAAAAAAGGACTTCAAAACGTATCAAAGACAAGCAAACAAAATCCTACGAAAAAAGGCAGCCTACCAACGACAAAATATTCCTGCTACTGCTCTCAAGCAAAGAAATCCTACGTAATCTTTATAACAAAACGTTACGGATATTGCTCGCATGACTATCCCGGCTTTTGAGGGATAGGAAAGAACGAACTGATATACAACCCATTCATATTAATCTTCATGCACGCACGGCCAACAAAGAGTTATTTACGGCATCTGCAAACTCAAGATCGTAAAATTTAATTTACATTGTCAAGTAAGCCGCTGTAGAGAGGAGCGTTTTCTGTAGTTAGTCCATTTTCTTTGACCTTAGCCAAAGTGAACTGGATGTTCATGGCTCCTGCTTAAACGGCAAAGAACAATTCTGAGAACAAAATCTAATTATTTCTATTTTTCAAACCCCTGAATAATTTAGTAAAATATGATTATATTCCTTTTAACCATAATCAAAATAACTTCAACAAGAGAATTCTGAGAAGGGCAATTAATAACTTGCAATGTTTATAAAGAGAGGAAAGGCTATTATTAAACTAGAAAGACCACAAAATAACAAACATAATCTCTATATTTCATAACGACCGTGTAAAAGAATCATGTCATCATTTCGTTACAGAATACTATTGAAACTATAGCAGTGGATACCTCAGTCCAAAGAACTATCAATCAAAACAGAATTTCAATAACCACAGGCAAGCAGATACAGAATTTCAATAAAAGCAAAATTCCTGATAAGTAAGAGAAAAGGCAACAACCAGCCAACAAAAACGAAATATTTGTGTATGTATGTATGTATGTATGTATGTATGTATGTATGTATGTATATATATATATATATATATATATATATATATATATATATATATATATATATATATATACGTGTAGAAATCACGAAAGCTGACACGTGATGAATATAAAATGTATTATAGCCACGAAAGGAAAAATGAAAAAGACTTGATTGGAGTTAGTACTTTCATCCACTCAGGACATTATCAAACTCAGCAATGAGAATACATATACAAAGACATCGTATTTATACAGGAGAAGGGGATCCAACAGCTGTCAGTTTCTTAATAATTCCGGAGAAGTCAGATTTTAGAGAAAAGGATAATACTGGATTAACAGAAAACAGACCTGGCCTTAGATTCAAATTTCTACCTTGAGTACAAGAGATTAAAAATTATTCAACAATATTCCTTTGGAAATAGTCATTTACATGGATTACTTTTTCCGTCTTTGATCAACCAATTCTGTGACTTGACCCTAACCAGTGGGAGGCCAAGGCATTAATAAGAGAACCCCTGGAGACGGCCACCTGATGCTGTTTTAATCTGACTGGTCTACTTTTTGATGTTTGGCCAACATAAAATAGGTTACACTCTGAACAAGGAATGCTATATATTACATTATTATAATTTCCAGAACTATTCTTAATTAACATGCTTTTAATGTACAATTATATTTAAACACTACAGCAATGTCTAGTTTTTTCAAAAGGGGTATAACATCTAAAAAACAAACATGAAATGGCAAACAAATCATATTATTAATTGTTTCCTTCCTCTCTAATTGGACACTATAAAATGTTTTCTTAGCCTTAGTCATACATTTTTCTAAGAAATATTTGGGATAACAAAGATCTGTTGCAATTTTTTCTATTTTAGTGAACTCCTCCTCAATGTAATCTGGGCTACAAATTTTCAATGCCCTATGTCTAGACGTAAGGTCTAGACATAGATTAGTAAGTTTTGATGTAACTTCATTGTTTACCAAAGTGCCGGTTGATGACTTATTGGATTTCCTGTCGGGTATTTTAGATGCTTATGATTTACCTTTATCAACCCATACTATTATTAAGCTCATTTGTTTGTGCATTAAAAAGTGTAAATTTAGTTTTAATGGAGATTTCTATGAACAAGTTTTTGGTATGGCTATGGGTAATCCTTTGTCCCCACTTTTATCCAACATATATATGGAATTTTTTTAATCTAGATTAATTCCTTCAGTGTGGTCTTCCCAAATTGTGTGGTATTGATATGTTAATGATGTTCTAGGTATTTTAGAAGAAAATTTTAATCTTGAGGGTTTTGTTTCAATCATTAATTCATTAGTACCATCAATATAATTCACTATAGAAAAGGAAGAAAATAACCGTATCCCATTTTTAGACGTTTTAATAGTTAGAGAAACAGATAAATTTAAGTTTTCCATATATAGAAAGCCTACAAATAATTTTTCATATGTACATTTTTACTCCGGTCACTCTAAAAATATAAAGCATTCAGTTTTTTCCTCCATGTACCTTAGGGCATTGAAAATTTGTAGCCCAGATTACATTGAGGAGGAGTTCACTAAAAAATAAAAAATTGCAACAGATCTTTGTTATCCCAAATATTTCTTAGAAAAATGTATGAATAAGGCTAAGAAAACATTTTATAGTGTCCAATTAGAGAGGAAGGAAACAATTAATAATATGATTTGTTTGCTATTTCATGTTTGTTTTTTAGATGTTATACCCCTTTTGAAAAAACTAGACATTGCTGTAGTGTTTAAATATAATTGTACATTAAAAAACATGTTAATTAAGAATAGTTCTGGAAATGATAATAATGTAATATATAGCATTCCTTGTTCAGAGTGTAACCTATTTTATGTTGGCCAAACATCAAAAAGTAGACCAGTCAGATTAAAACAGCATCAGGTGGCCGTCTCCAGGGGTTCTCTTAATAATGCCTTGGCCAGGGTTAAAAGAATACCGGGTTAGACCGTCTGTGAGTTACTGCGCACCTTCGTGACGTCATTGGTAAGTGGCTGTAAAAGAAAACGAGGAAAACAAGTTTTAGGGTCCCTATAGTAGGTGTTTCCCCCATAGCACACTTTTCTTTCTTTCGTGACCGCGGAAGATAACTTTTCCCTTAATGTTCAGGTACTTTATTACTTGAAAATTAGAAAGTCCATAATCCTTTTAAATGCCCTCCTGCATTGTCAATCCGTGCCAGGTGTCTCTCACAAGGTAAAAATGATAGAACTTAGCATTTGTTTTTTTTTTTATTACCTACTCCAGTTTTATCTCTTTGTTTTTATTTATTTTTTGGTAAGGAGATATGAGGATTCTGTTTAAAATTTATACTTTTTTAATGAAAATACAAAAAAAAAAAAAAAATTTCAAGCTTTAATTTGGAAATTTACTATTTCTCTATTTTTCCATATTTTCGTTTTTGACTTCTCTCGCAGGAGATTTTTCTGTTTAAGGTTCTCATCCTAAAAAAACATGCGACACCGTACAAATAGAGAAACAACTTCTTTTTTTAGATTTACAAAAGGAATCATATGAGAGAGAGAGAGAGAGAGAGAGAGAGAGAGAGAGATTTTACATTTTGGTCTTCCTTTCTCTTTTGACTTGATCTGCAGCCATACACGGAGCAAGTAGCCATGACTCCTCAGGACCCAGAGGATTAACGAGGATTTATCTAGAGATTAACCAGGTGGATGAAGACCGCATGGTTAAGAGAGCTTGAGTTCTTGTTCTCCCGAGTAGAGTCAAATACAGACTGATGACATTTCTTAATCTGAACCCTAACCAATGCAGCCGCTCAGCGAGATGCGCGAGATTGTTCTTATTTTGGTCAGAAGCGGGCTAACCCAGTATTCTTTTAACCCTGGCCTTGGCCTCCCACTGGTTAGGGTCAAGTCACAGAATTGGTTGGTCAAAGACGGAAAAAGTAATCCATGTAAATGACTATTTCCAAAGGAATATTGTTGAATCATTTTTAATCTCCTGTACTCAAGGTAGAAATTTGAATCTAAGCCCAGGTCTGTTTTCCGTTAATCCAGTATTATCCTTTTATCTAAAATCTGACTTCTCCGGAATTATTAAGAAACTGACAGCTGTTGGATCCCCTTCTCCTGTATAAATACGATGTCTTTGTATATGTATTCATCACCTACGGGCCAACCAAGGGAAAGGCCCGTGCCAACAACAAGTGTTGGCTTTAATACCCCAACAACAACAATATGTATTCTCATTGCTGAGTTTGATAACGTCCTGAGTGGATGAAAGTACTAACTCCAATCAAGTCTTTTTCATTTTTCCTTTCGTGGCTATAATACATATACATATATATACATGTGTGTGTATACAGTATATATTATACATATACAGTATATATGTGTGTGTATTTATATATACACACACAAACACACACACATATACATATATATATATATATATATATATATATACATACATAAATAAGTATATGTAAATATACATACATATATACATATATATATAAATATATAATATATATATATATATATATATATATATATATATATATATATATATATATGCGGCGTCAATGACCTTAGATGTCAGGATGCCTGGAAACTTTAAATCAATCAATCAATACACACACACACACACACACACACACATATATATATATATATATATATATATATATATATATATATATATATATATATATCAAGTCATTTTCATAATATTCAAAGGACACAGAATAATCAATTGTTAAAACCCTAGATTACAATCGCTATTCCGGCCAACGTTGAACTAGAGTTCGAAACAATCAAAGCGACCTTGACCTTACGACCTGAACCTCAATTCCTATTACAGCCTAACAAAGGTCCAATGTAATTAAGAAGCGGCAGCATCTTATCATGAAGTGATGATCACGGATAATTTCCTACATCTTGACCTTTGGCGGAATATTTATATGTCAACAAGCTTCATTTAAAGTTTAACGCTTTGACGGCTGCATCACGCAATTTGTTCGATTGGAAATTGAAAGAAAATAAGAATGAGTCAGTGACCCATAGCACGCCAACTTTCTTGTTATTATTCATTCAAACCTTTGAAAAAACGTTCTGGTAACTTAAACTTTGACGTGACGGAAAATATGAATAAACAATACAGAAAAAAAAAACTCTACTACCAGTCATTTAAATTGGAAAAGAATAAACATATTTGAGGCAGCAAAATCTCTTAAATAGAAATAGATGGTATAAAGACGGGAAATTTTCTTCAATCTTGATATGTGGTTTGGCATAAAATACAACCTTGCAATGCAGATGATTCTATTCTCTTTGTACCAATTCCAACTACTGAACTTAAACCTGTGGTTGGGAAATCCCTTAATAGTCATCTGGCTAAAATTAGTGCAGAGTACACATTGTTGCACATAATATTGGCTTAATGAGAAAGTATTTTAAGGTTTTCGGTGATCAATCCAGAAAAAAAAGTTTTAATTCTCTCATTCTATTTTGTTTCGAGTACTGTTCTGTCTGGTCTTCAGCTGTTGGCTCATCTTAATTTGTTGAACAAAAACTTTCGGTTTATTACATTTCTTATTACTGATAATAATATTAATCTCCATGACTGCCGTTCAGTTACTTCTTTATGCATGAGATTTTTCATATATATGACCATCCTTTGTATTTAGATCTTCATAGACTGTTACATCCCGTACGTAGTACTAGGTATACAATGAACTCTAATAGTCTTGCCTTCACCATCATAAGGTTCAACACTACCCAGTATTCATAACATTTTATTCCGTCCGTGATCAGATTGTGGGATGATCTTCCTGACCAGGCAATGGAATCTATGAAACTTCAGAAGTTCAAACTTGCAGCAAATGTTTTCATGTTGAACAGGTTGACAAAGTATCTCTACATAATTCATATATGAAAGATCCATTTTAACGTTGTTACTGATCTGGAAATATTTTGATTTTTAATTCATTACTTTGCATGTATAATCTATTTATTTCCTTACTTCCTTTCCTCACTAGGCTATTTTCCAGGTTGGAGTCCCAGGCTTGTACCATCCTGATTTTTCAACTAGAGTTGTCGTTTAGCTAGTAATACTAATAATATTAATAATAATGCTAATGATATCAAATGAGAGAGAGAGAGAGAGAAAAAAAAGACCAAAGGGGCTTCTGTTACATGACAAAGTCTACTAATTTTAAGAAGAAATAACAAAGGTAATTTCCAATGGTGTAAAACTACAGGTATGTAAAAAAATATGAGTAGGAAGCTCTACCCAATGTAACAAACTTACACAAGAAGTTATTAAAAACAAAGTTTAACGATCCCTATACTATTGCAGGGCATCGTGAAATACAGAAAAATCAATACCTAAGGAAAATTCAAAGGTTTGTATAAGTCCCGCTAATGATCTTGCGTTAAAAAATAAGAAAAAGACATCCAAAAGTACTCTGGGTGTAATGTCTGCATAATATTACTCAATATCAGATCACATTTCTTGCTTGATTAATTTTTTCCTTTTTTCTACCCCGAAACCAGACCACATTGACACCCAAAAATAGATATCACCAGGCCGCTGCACCAATACTGAAAGATCCACCTCACATGCGATTTGGATGGAAGGGGCTTCGGAAAATTGAAAATCCTTGAAGGGGTTCCCTACACATATGCATCTCTTCAGCTGTTTTCGTATGCAAGAGCACTCCGAACACAAAATTAAAAACAGGAATACTAAAATGTTCTTGAAAGTCATTGAAAGTCACTGCGATGTTTGGTCAGGCCCGGAATGCTGAGGCAGTGTATGATGGTGTGAGGTCACGTTGAAAGACTTAGCAAATTGATGCAAGTTTGAGCATACTAAGAAGCATGACAAGACTTTTTGAGATCAAGAATAGCATTGGAAGGTGACTGAAATTATACTGTCAGGTATTAACGGGATGTTACAATGCTGAAAGAACGCAAGTATGTAGAGAGATCGTCAATACTGTACACAGTTAGAAAAAAACCGTAATTTTAATCGGAAATTCTCCGTAAAAAAATACAGTTCTCAACCATATTTCAGTAAAATACAGGCCACCGTAATTCTACCATACTTTGTTCTTATATTTTACGAGTTGTTGACCGTAATATCACTCCTTTACGTCAATATATCCGTGTTTAAAGCGGTAAAAATCCTGAAATAAATGTTGCCAGACATTTGCCGTTTTTTAATGCAATTTTTTAACAGTGCAGAAAATGCTACAAACGATGTTGTGAGGTAATTCATATTAATCGTGCAAAATATTCATGCACTGTACGACAGAATGTAGAATTTCTGAATAATGATTAAGCATAGGCAAGTAAATCAATTAATTCATACAAGTAATGTCGACTCTTGATTAACAAAGTGCGATTCTAAAAGTAATTAAATTCACAAACAAAGTGAGGGGTAAACGGCAATAGTATCTAATAATGCACAAACAAGGGGATCTATTTGACTCCGCCAATATCTATAAATACAATAAGAATTCTTTATGAATATTTAGACTTCAATTCGAAACCCACCAGGGAAAAATCTTAAAGGAATAAAATCTCACATAAGCAAATGAAACATCGAATAAAAAAAGAAATAGAATTGGATATTTTCTTGGCGCACTTGATGAGGGACGGAACAGGTTTGGGGGGGGGGGGGGGTTGATCTAAAATCATATAATCATCTTAATGAGAGGCCTGATTAGCGAGCAGTCTGCA
>NC_090725.1:291962295-291982295 GCF_036898095.1 Palaemon carinicauda | reverse complement strand
GTTTGACAGTAAGCAAAATAATGGGAAACTAGATCTTCCTCATCCCTATTTTCCTGAGGCTAAACTAACTAGTTTAGCTTTTCGGTCCCATGAAGTTAAAACACTTCTGATGGACTTTGATGCTTGTGAAGGTGTAAACCTAAATGGTAATTTCGTTTTCATTTTTTTATTTTTATAAAAGACTGCTGATTTCTTACACCCTAATTTGTCTGTTATTTTCCATAAGTTAGCATGAAGATAATCCTTTAGCTCTTGGAGAATTCGTAATGTTACTTCATTAGGTAAATGAGTTTGTGGTAGCTCTAGCCCAGCTGATTAAAGGACAATTTCTTTAACTCACCTATTATCTAATGTTTTTGAAAGTCTTTTGATAAAACGCATAAATAGGTATACTGGAGGTAATAAACGTTTCCTTAGGTTGCAATCTGGGTGTTTCAAAGGCCTTGGAGTATGTGATGCCCCTTTCACAATCTCCAATGGTATAGAGCAATCCCTTAATTTTGATCAGCAACTTTGGATGATTGGCCTTAATTTTAGGGCTTCCTTTGACCGTGTTTATCATGGGCCCCTTGTTTTCAAACTCAACCAGTTAGGAGAAGGTGGGTCGTTTCTTAGCATCATTATTGAATTTTCAAGTAATAGATTGCAAACAGGTGCTGATGAGCACCATTGTGAGTAAAAGAATGTGATATCTGGTGTTACTCAGGGTAGTGTTCTTGACTAAATACATTTCATATACGCATATGATATGTGATTTGGCCTAGAAAACAAGACAGTTGCATATGGAGATGATGCTACCCTCTTGGCCTCAATTAAATCTCCTAAATGTATATCAGAAGTTGCTGAATCCATTAATAGAGATCTAGCTGAAATGAGTACATGGTGCAAATTAATTTACTTTCTTTATGCATGTTGCGTAAGATTTGTCATAATTTTGAATATGCAGTTAATTCTAACAGCCATGCCTTCTCCACCATAAGGCTCAACACTACACAGTATTCTTGAAGTTTTATTCCAGCTGTGACCAGATTCTAGAATGATCTTCCTAATAGGGCAGCTAAATCTGTGGAACTTCTGAAGTTCAAGCTTACAGTGAATATTTTATTGTTGAACAGGGCGACATAATTCTGTCTTCATAGTAGTAGTTACGAAAGATTTATTTTAACATTATCATTGATCTTAAAATACTTTATATTGATTATTTATCACTCCTCAAGTAGTTTATCTATTTATTTACCTCATTGGGGTATTTTTCCCTGTTAGAGCCTTTTGCTTATACCATCCTGCTTTTCTAACTAGGATTGTGTTCACACACATATACAGTACATATATATATATATATATATATATATATATATATATATATATATATATATATATATATATACATATATATATATATATATATATATACTAAAGAACTCTTAACAGACAACAATCTGATGATAATCTAAAAAAAAATACCATGATTGGACTGACTAGTAATTCATGTGAACTCGTCAATATAAAATATAACAAGAGAGAGCATTGGCAAACAATTCAATATCGCCTATCCTAGTCTTCCACAGCTTTGCGGTGGTCTAAAATAACAGCAACATTGGAAAAACAAGTATTCAGTCAAAGAAAGGAAAAACTCTGGTAAAAGAAACAATAAAAACATCAAAGGAAATTTCCCTCTATAGGACATAGGATATCTTTTAAAAAAACGGGGCGGGAGAAAAATGAAAGTAAGTAAACATTGAAAATTGAAAGTGCATAACAAAAAGTATAATAAATAAGAGAAAATCTCATAAATGATGACTGATAAACAGTAATTAGACAATGGTAACTCAGACGCCATATGTCTGAATGTATCCACGTATGGATTGCCTCATGCTGATGAAACTATATTTTTCGCTACCTTTCTAGTTTACATTTTCTACACTGTAACGGTATTCTCTCTTTTTTGTATCTCTCGTTTACCCCCCTTAAACATAACCTGTTTAAGTCTCCTTTTACATGAATAAGTATGATTACATTTTAGTGACGTTCTTGTCCGGAACCTCTTGTACATAAACTCGCTATCGGTTAAAATAAAATCAGTAGCATTCGCTTCGCATCTCGGTTACAGCCTAACGATCAACTCGCACAATTTCCTTATATCATCCAGTACGTATAAACATGACTACAGTCGCTATAGAAATCAGAATAAAAGATAGTTTCCGTTAAAAATATATGAATGGAAAAATATACAATGAAACAATAACGTGATTTTGTCCACAGTTATTACGTGGTACACTTATGTTTACATCCCTCATGGTAATAAGTTCCTCAAACTTTCATTTTGGAATGAGATAAGAAGTCATCTTCCGTTAAGATACTACCGCTGGAGAGTTAAGGAGTCTTTTGACTGGCCAGACAGTACTACGTTGGACCCTTTTCTCTGGTTACGGTTCATTTTCCCTTTGCCTACACACATACTCTGAATAGTCTGGGCTATTCTTTTCATATTCTCCTCTGGTCTCATACACCTTACATACAAATTACCAAACAATTCTTCTTCACACAAGGGGTTAACTACTGCACTAGAATTGTTCAAGGGTTACTTTCCTCTTAGTAAGGGTATAAGAGAGTTTTTAGATATGGTAAGCAGCTTTTCTAGAGAAGGACACTCCAAAATCAAACCATTGTTCTCAGCTTTGCCTCAGCTCTAATGAACATCAGAGAGAACAACATAACATATATACGAACATACAAGCTGGACCAAAATGCCCTTGCACATTCAATTTTAAATGAGCCGTATGTTAAAGACACGTTATTAATAATATGATGGTTGAGGTGTATACTGTATCCTTGACCTACTTACAATCATACTTTAGAGTTTAGTTACGGTTTAACTTCGTTTTCAATAATTTTCAGCAACCACCAGCTTTAACCATATACAGGGTAAAGGATTTAGCAAATAAAAGCCTACATTCAAGAGATGGGGTCAATGCAGAGCGAATAGCATCATATCCTTAGGTGACAAGCTATTTTTTCTAGGTCAAACCACACATCATGGACATATAATATGAAAAGAAAAGGACCAAAATCACTGTCCTGAGGAACACCTGATATCATATTCCTGTGTAATTTTTACGAAAATCAGGCATTTAATTTTTAATCAAATGGTCCTACCCGTTTTAACGTATGCACCAGAAACTTGGAGCCTTACTAAACCCTTAGAACATTAGCTAGTTACAATTCAAAAGAGCTATGGATAGAATAATGATGGGAAATAACAATGAGACAGAAAAAGAGCAGCGTGGATACGAGAGCATACATAAGTAGATGATATTCTAACATGTAAGAAAAAAAAAATGGACATGGGCAGGACATACAATGAGAAGGACATATAGCTGAGTAGGTCCCTAGAGATTGCAAAAGAAGCAAGGTAAGGAAGAGACGACGATGAATCGACAAACTAAGAAAGTTTGTAGGTGTGGACTGGCATAGAAAGACCATGGACAGGAGCAAGTGAAAGGACATGTTTGAGACCTTTGTTCTGCAGTGGACTAGTAATAGTTGCTATATATATATATATATATATATATATATATATATATATATATATATATATATATATATATATGATAAATTTTGCACATTTTTACGTGTTTTTCATATTCAAATAAGCCATATATATTTTTGATACATTAATGTCTGGATTCTCTTAACGACCTCGGGATCAGAGCCTCAGGCGAAATCACACAAAGACAAGAGCTTGGCTCCGGCCGGGAATCGAACCCTGGTCGGCAAGCTTGTATAGACAGTGACTAAGCCACTTAGTGGCCAAGTGGCTTAGTCACTGTCTATACAAGCTTGCCAAGTGGCTTAGTCACTGTCTATACAAGCTTGCCGACCAGGGTTCGATTCCCGGCCGGAGCCAAGCTCTTGTCTTTGTGTGATTTCGCCTGGGGCTCTGATCCCGAGGTCGTTAAGAGAATCCAGACATTAATGTATCAAAAATATATATGGCTTATTTGAATATAAATATATATATATATATATATATATATATATATATACATATATATATATATATATACATATATATATATATATATATATATATATATATATATATATATACACACACACACACACACACACACATATATATATATATATATATATATATATATATATATATATACTCACAGACCTGTGAATTGTTATACGTTTCGCAAAATATCCACCAATTATAGAGGCCATCCATCTTTCGACAATTTAACCGATACGTTCTGTAAATGACACATTAAAGCCTTGGTAATAAACGGTCAGCTTAGATCCCCTAGTTAAAAAGGAACTATCGAACATGTTGAAATTTCAATTTAATGATATAATTTCTGCAATGTATCATACGCGATAAAATTTTACAGGAAAAAGGAAATCCAGGAAAATCTCAATTCATTGTGAGGATAGGGCCCTTTAAATGGCTATTTTTTTTTTTTTAACAAGGTTGTAATGTATAATAAAAGGTTCATTCTGAAAATTAGACTTCTCGTTATACACAAGTGAACAGCAAAAATAATCGTTTTACGTGACTAGTAAAAAAAAAATGACGGCTAAATATGTAGTTAGATATGCACATTAATGCACGCAGATTCAACCCTTCATATGCCCTCCCCCTTTTCTAACTACTACCCTCTCACCAGGGTATGACTACTCCCTCACCCCCTGCCGCTCAGGGTGACAGGAAAGAAATATATCTATCTATCCATCTATCTGTCTATATATATATATATATATATATATATATATATATATATATATATACTCTATATATATATACAAATATATATATATATATATAATATAAATATATATATATATATATATATATATATATATACGCTCTTTATTATAAAAGAAAAACATTTCTCATTTGATATAAAATAAATAATGAAAAAGCTATAAAACACATTTTATTATTTCTTTTTAGTTAAAAAAAATAGAATTACTGATATACTAAAAATAAAATGAGATCAACAGCCTACTAAATGACCAATTCAAACTTTACTAAATAAGAATTGCATAATGCTATGACTTTAACAACAAAACATTATACTATTGTGTTCCTAAATAATCTCACTTGCCCTGAAATGTTTCACATGTTTGAAGCAAATACTTTTCTGGTTCTTCTAAATCTGTTAATCTTGAGAGTAAAAATGGTACTTTCAGAATAGAAGAAAAATCAGGCAAAATGAGAATCACACTTTTCTCTCCAAAAAAAATTGGTTTTTATACGAGAAACAAAGGGAGGAAAAAAAAGAAAAATTAGGAAAAATTAAAAGTTCATCCAATTAGGCTTACCACACATTTTTAGAGCTGCTTTCATAACAATATAAAGCATTCTCGTGGTAACATTATTTTTCTGTTCAACTTTTACGGCTTTAGATATCACAAAAGTTTTTCGCAGGAGTTTATTAACTGCATTATACGCAATCTTTTCCATCTAAAACACAATGAAAATAGTTATTTGTCTGTAATATTCTTATCCCAAATTATGTCATCTTTATAGAGCAAAAATAAACAGAACACGATTCCAGCTAAAGACTGATTTAGCGTATTCAAGTACATAATGCTTGAATCTTATGTACTCTAACACATATATTCACTAAATAGGTATATTATAGCCATAGCTCACATAATTTTATTCATTACAATTTTCTTTAATAATAATAATAATAATAATAATAATAATAATATTAATAATATTACTGGACAAGAAATCTAATTGATTTTGAAACTTTCGTTCTCCAATCATGGTCCAACAGTTAAACATTTTGAGGCCTTTCCTCACATCTGTTGCTATTACTTAAGGTAAAATATTTGGAACAGAAACAGAAGGAGTATATTGGAAGAATAAAATTAGAAAAAACAAATTTAACGTGGTGAAATGGTTTATGTATTGCCATGATAAACAAATCTGTACTAGTCAGGGCCACCCATAATAGGTTGGTTGGTTGGCTGTGGGCGATTCGACGAAAGTCCCTTGCCATCACCAATTGGCCGTGAATGAGTACATTTCTGAGGCCTTTTGTCCTGCAGTGGACTAGAAACTGCTAAGTTTGTTGCTGTTGTTGTTTGTTTGATTGTTTGTAATTATGTATTATATACATACATACACACACACACACACACACACACACACACACACACACATATATATATATATATATATATATATATATATATATATATATATATATATATATATATACCGTATTTTGTCCAAACACTCACGAAAGGTTAGTTCGTTAAATTTCAATAGAAATAAGTCCAAACAGTTTTCTTATGACAATCTCGTGATACTGATTCGTGGACTAACAAAAGAGTTTAATCATCATTAGGCTTAAATGCTTAAACAATTTGATTTGATGAATTTCTTTTAAATTTCTCAACCAAAGATGTTCCGGTGGTAGATAAAATCTAATTTCCTGATAGGCACTAGATACATTTATTTAAATATTTCCATTGAAAAATAAAAGCTGTTGAACTGTACAAAGAACTCAATAGACTTCAATACCTTGAAACTGAAAGAAAATATAGCTTACGCATTTTCCTAATATAATAACTACTTAAAGAGAGTTTCATTAGTTTATAAAAATTAGTCATTCAAGGACTAAAGTACGCTTCAAAAATAATGTTTGTACAGAATGCTACATTACATGTTACTCTTATACATATAATTAATTTGGTACACAGTAAATTAATAATTAGGTAGCAACAGTAACGCTTACCGTCAAAAAAATAAAAAAAATTAAATGAAACATATGCTTGCTAGCCAAGCAGTGAGGACCATTCAAAAATATGTCTTTTATCAGCAAATTTATGTTTGGGGAATATAAAAAAACACTTGCATTTCACATACAGCTTTCTATATAGATGAACTAGTTATTAAGTGATATGCTTGACTATGGCACGTTCAATATATCAAAAATAATCAAATTCATATACTTTTATGGTTACTAAACTTCTCCAAAAGTTACAATTATTAACCACCAAAAGAGTCCTCATAATTCCCTAACTACTTTTAAGGCTCGAGGCAAGGATGGCAGTGTGACGGGCCGAGAGAGGGTTGTGAACTCAAAGGCAGGATGCAATCAACTGAGTACTTTATTAAGGAACACTCTCCTTTATATACAAAACCTCAAGGCAACAGGAAAATACATGTTCGAGAAAGTGACAATGTTACAGAGGTAAACCGGAGACATGATTATTCAGGTTCTTTTTAGTGCGAGGGAAGAGCGCAGATACAAGCATAATATATACAAAATAATTTATGTACGATCGTGTGACACACGGTTGGTACAGCAGGTTCATCCTTGCCAGGATTCTTGGACAAGATGTGTCCTACCATGGTAGTGGTATTTTTAGCTTTATTTCAGAAGCAGGTCTTGCGAGAGAGATTTAACTTTTAAAATGACATCTTTGCTTTTATGGTTTTAATTGAATATTCTTTTATTTATTTATATTTTTATTTACAATAAACGATATCGGCGTCAATGACCTTGGATGTCAGGTTGCCAGAAAACCCCAAATCAATCAATCAACCATGTATTGAGCTGCCGGGCAATCATGAATTTCACCCATGAGTTGCGCGTAGTAGATGAACAAGCTTAGTTTCAAACCCAAAACGCACTTTACATGATGAAAATGTCTAAAATTTAAAAAATTTTCTATTGCTGAAATACCACAGACTGCTACCAAGACCCCAGAACCCAAAAGACTTGAAGTTCTCATAACAAGAATGAAACATTTATCATTATATCAAATGTAAAACCAAGGATTAAAGAAAATAACCAGTCACTCAAGTTGTAAGAAATTGTGTAAAATTGTTAATAACGCATAAATAACAGACGGATTAAGCTCGAGGTTATATAACCTCTGATAAATAATGACGCCTATTAAATTGAGATTAGGAGAATAAATCATAACGAGGTGATATAATCCAAAGGATGTTCCAGGAAACTTGTTTCTAAAGAAGGATTAGCTTTCCTTATCGGTTAACCATCTAAGAAATTATCAGACCTGGGTCAGATTTAATGTCCTTTAGCATCACTGATCTAAAAACCTTTTCATAAATCAATTTCTATAGAAAAAGTGATTGTATGATTTTATATAGAGTCTTTCTTTGTGTCTTAGTCTAAGGTTTAGTTCAGATTTAAATTTCGAGTAATTTATTTTTGGTGATTTAGCTAACGTGTATGATTCAGGTATTTCCATAATCATTAATGTTACCGATTCGAAAACAATCAAAGATTTCTATATACATCAAATATAAGAATAATCCTCTTCAATTAGAAATTGAAAAATTTCTTAATTTATATGCGACTGTGAATGCATGATCCCTTCCGATGTCCATTCTAATCGTAAGGCGAACAGAAAATACGAAATAATGCGAAAATAGTTTTCATTGCAATAATTATAAAGATTTTTTGAAATGTAGAATAAGATTGATTTATAGTGTCCAATAACCTTATTACTTTTGTTCCCTCCAAGTATATAATGTATCTTTTTCTGGTGCTACTATAGCGTGAGGTTTACCGCCATATGTCGCCTACCCAGGCGGGGGGTGAGGTCTACCACGCGACAAGCTTGGACCTTCCGCAACCTAAATGCCATGGGGTACCAGCATTCTACAGTGAACCACCAGCAATATTATGTGGATCCAGCGACATGAGCATACACACAGGCAATTGAGCGATCGTGGTTGGACGCTAAAACGATGATTCTGAAGAGATTAATGCGAGGTGTTTGTCGTCAGCTGTTCCAGTCTCATCTTTATTTTTGCTGGAAGGTGATGAGAAAAAATTCCAATGATCTATTTGTCTTTCTTAGAAGATGTACGAAGTGTGTACCGCTAGGATAAATGTATGGAAATATATGATAACATGTTTATTTTTACCTTTATTCCTTTTTTTAATGTAATTAGAAATCCAATTATCTATTTAAGTCATTTCTAAGATATGTTTAAATGAAGTGTTTATTGCTTAAACAAATGTATGAAATGTGTTTTATCTATGAGGGACGAATAATTTAGCAGTAGACCGATAACATGTTTATTTTTACCTTTATTCCTTTTTTTTAATGTAATTAGAAATCCAATTATCTATTTAAGTCATTTCTAATATATGTTTAAATTAAGTGTTTATTGTTTTGTATCGCTAGAATAAATATGGAAATATATGATAACATGTTTATTTTTACCTTCATTAATTTTTTTTTTCAATGTAATTAAATTTCCAATTATCATTTTAAGACATTTCTAAAATATGTTTAAATTGAGTGTTTATTGCTTAAACAAATGTATGAAATGTGTCTTATCTATGAGGGACGAATAATTCAGCGGTAGACCTCACGCTATAGTGCTAATGGGAGGTAGACCTCACGCTATAGTGTGGTAGACCTCACGCTATAGTAGCACCCTTTTTCTCTCTTTTGCACATTAGATTATTCCTTCAACTTCAACTACTCTCCTTGTTTCTTTCTAATAGATATATATATATATATATATATATATATATATATATATATATATATATATATATATAGCAGAACCACAGGGAAAATGAAAATACGAAATATACGATTAAGTCCTGACTAGTTTCTTGATACTTCTTCAGAGGACTGATTTCTTCTTCTTCTTAGATTGCCCAGCCTTACTGCTGGGCACAGGCTTTTTATTGAGAGAGGTTTCTTTACATTTTATAGGGAAAGTAAACGTACGAACATACATATAGAGGCTTACAGAACAATGACACTCCCATACCAGCTACCTGGGCTGAGGTCAGGTGTTTACTGGGCGGAGATCCAACCTCATTATACACCTGCCAAAAAGGGTCATTTCTGGTGACAGGTAAATTCTTGTTTTTGACTTGCAATAGGTTATTTATATGAATAACGGTAGCCTTATCTATATAAATACATAAGCAAAACTATATGTATATGTAAAACACATCTATATATAAATATATAAAAAGACATATACATATGTATACACAGACAGGCATTCATACACAAACATGCATAATATATACATATACATATACATACGTGTACACATGCTGGTATACATATACAGACATAGATAGACTTACATATAAATTTTTTTTACACATGATTAACATGTATATATATATACATATATATACACATACATACACATATAAATATATATACATATACATATATACACATACACACATACACATACATATATACATATAAACATACATATATATACATATATACATATATACACACATGCATACATACATATATACACACATACATATATATATCTATGCACTTACAACATTATTACCATAAACATATAATCACGTATATATCAATACTTATATCTAGCATATCACTATATAGTGCCAATGTACTTATGCATACTATATAGAATAATTGTACCATTTAATGAATTGTAGCTTAGGTCTAAATATTAATTTCACAGTGGCCTTAATTATTCACAATACATTCAGTTCTACATTAAGTGGTTAAAGTTTTTTTATATAGCTTACAAATCTCTTTACACATAAAGGCGTCGAGTTTATACATTCCATGTCCAATATTCAAGTTGTTTTCAAAGGTTTCTTTTATGAAACTGGACTCTATGAAGTTTCTTTCCACTAAGTTATTTGAATGAACCAATTTCTTTGCACCTGACCAATTAATATTGTGCTTTTTATGTCTAATGTGAGCAAAGAGTGCATTATTATCTTGAGCATATCTGACACTTTCCTTATGTATATGTATATGCATATATATATATATATATATATATATATATATGTGTGTGTGTGTGTGTGTGTGTATGTGTGTGTATGTATGTGTATAAATATATATATGTGCATGTATATATGTGTATATATACATGTTAATCATGTGTAAAAAACATTTATATGTAAGTCTATGTATGTGTCTGTATATGTATACCAGCATATGTACACGTATATATATGTATATGTATATATTATGCATGTTTGTGTATGAATGCCTGTCTGTATATACGTATGTATATGTCTTTTTATATATTTATATATAGATGTGTTTTACATATACATATAGTTTTGCTTATGTATTTATATAGATAAGGCTACCGTTATTCATATGAATAAACTGTATTGAAAGTCAAAAACAAGAATTTACCTGTCACCAGAAATGACCCTTTTTGGCAGGTGTCTAATGAGGTTGGATCTCCGCCAGTAAACACCTGACCTCAGCCCAGGTAGCTGGTATGGGAGTGTCATTGTTCTGTAAGCCTCTTTATGTACGTTTGTACGTTTACTTTCCCTATAAAATGTAAAGAAACCTCTCTTAATAAATCAGTCCTCTGAAGAAGTATCACGAAACTAGTCAGGACTTAATCATATATTTCGTATTTTCATTTTCCCTGTGGCTCTTCTGCATCTGAGCATCACGTTTTCCTGTGATTTTTACGCATATATATATATATATATATATATATATATATATATATATATATATATATATATATATATATATATATATATATATATATATATATATATATATATATATCTCACTTCTATCACATATATACTTATTTAAATAACCCCAATGATCAATTCTCGATTTTATCATGATTTTTCTTTGATACATATGTTACTCCTAAGCCTAAATTTGAGCGGATATTAATGAACACCAGTCCCTCACATGGAAGGATTTTAACCTACGCACAGGAGGTTTCAACATGTAATCTACACGTTACTACATGCCCGTATGGATATATTTGGTATCTGCAAGCCACTTATACAGCCCATATCTTCCTTTATTACTACACCACGCTATCTGAACATCTCTCTCAGAAAAAACAAGTTTATAAATTCTTTTCTCTCAGTTTCAACAATTTCTACCAACATTAAAAAAACTTCTTTCGTCCAATGAAATTAAAAATTATCAAGAAAGAAAGGATAAAAAGTTATGTAAAAAGACGCCTTGTATTTTCGACGTCTGAATTGAAGCTCGGAAAAAAATATAAAAAATTCCGAACCCCATACATGGTATAAAAATTCTCAGCTTCATTTAGCTCATTCGCGAACTCGACGGAAAGAACTTATGCATATGCTTACAACACATAAACACACCCACACACCTACTACAACACAAACATATATATATACATATATATATATATATATATATATATATATATATATATATATATATATATATATATATATATACTGTATATATATACACACAAACACAAAATATTTTCAACAAACTAAGTTTTCTGTTATTTCAGTTTTCAGTTATTTAACGCCTGAATCTTGGATGAACCATTCACAATATTCACCAGGTTATATATCTGCACATGAGCCTCGTCAGAGAATAACGTTTTTATAGTTTATATAGGAGATATTTATTCTAATGCTCTCACTCTTCTTAGAATATTTTATTTTTCCTTGTCTCCTTTCCTCACTGGGCTATTTTCCCTGATGGAGCCCCTGGGCTTATAGCGTCCTGCTTTTCCAACTAGGGTTGTAGCTTAACAAGTAGTAGTAATAATAATAATAATAATAATAATAATAATAATAATAATAATAAGCCATTTACAATATCTTACATACATTCTTCGCCTTTTCTGAATATTTAGACTCCTTTCAAATACTTATCTCAGGCCATATATAAAACCACGTCTATGCATCCCTTTCCCACTGAATTATATATTGTAATTCATCATTCACATATGCTAACCTTTCGACCACTTACATCTCCCTAATCCTCAGCTTATAAATCCTTACAATGCATATAGAATATGAATAATTAATTTCAAAAGGTTACACGATTCTCTTTAATAGTTTGTTTGGTCTTTGATAACTCATTTGATTTTTATTAATATTGATACGCGAATGCCACTAATAATTTTCGCCCTATTCCATTTCCTGATATCCCCATATAGTCTTTATTTATTCCAAGTTTATTCTCTTTCTTTTTTTGCCAAGTTATCAATACATCATTACTAAGAAAATATATAAATCAAAGAAAAACTAGCTCAACATTTACTACCTCTCGCACCACCACATCCTGAAACAAAGGTTTACCAACGACGCAGAAAGTTTCTAAATCAAAACTTTACCAAATGAAGCTTTTCTTCTTTCTTAAGAACTAACTTTTCCATTTAAGTCATTCGCCATGGTCACTCTTCTGTCCTCACCACGAAACAATCATCGAGACTCCCAACGGATAATAGGTTTTCACTCTCACTCTTCCTTTTATATATATATATATATATATATATATATATATATATATATATATATATATATAGATATAGATATATATGTGTGTGTGTATACATACAAATAAAGAGAGAGAGGGTACATATATATTGTAAATATGTGTATATACTGAATATATACATACATATATACACAAATATATATATATATATATATATATATATATATATATATATATATATATATATATATATATATGCACACACACACACAAATACAATATGTGCGTGCATAAAAATCACGAAAGCTGACACATGATGAGCATAAAATATGTATTATAGCCACGAAAGAAAAAATTAGATATTTATACTATCAGCTTATAAAGTACTAAATTTGTAACCCAATTAGAAATGACATACAGAAGCCACTGAATTTCAATCATTTAAAAAGCCTACTCAAAACATGGCCTGAAAAAAACGTCACGTAATTCTGAAAGTTTGTTGTTTTGATAATAAACTGAAATGGAACGGATTTGTTTACCTCATTAGAAGTACCTGTCTCATCCCCCTCCCCACTCCTCTATTAGACCCGAAACAATTGAATTCATGTGTTTGTGTCATAAAAGTAACGTTTGGAATTTTCGAAAAATATATTTTTCAAAAAAATGTGATATGACTTGAAGTTATTAGGTGATAAAATTAACAAAATGTAAAAATAAGATACGTACCAATTATTCACGTTAATCAAACTCGTAATAAATGTGAATATTGGGATAAAACACAGATAAGAACATATAAGGTAAACATCTCCCCATTAACCTTAGAATTGTTTCAGTAAAACCACAATTCTTAAAGAAACTCCCTTGTCACTAACAGATATTAGTATTTTTGTTTTTACAATCCCATTTAGCTTCCACTCATAAGCAAAAAGTAATAATCTAAAAGCTCATAATTTAGAAAAAAAAAAAACCAAAGCTAATAAAGATTTAAAAAGAAAATCATCTTTCATATTACAAGATACGATATCACCTGAGAGAGAGAGAGAGAGAGAGAGAGAGAGAGAGAGAGAGAGAGAGAGGAGAGCCTGAAAATTTAGTTCCAATTAATCTTATAATCATCATGTCAAGAATACTCATGTTAACAAAAACCTAACCACTATAATTCTTGCAAAGGTTGTAACAATTCTAACAATTTTCTCCCAGATGTGTTTGCACAAAGGTCAGTGTCACAGCCAAGGACGAGGTCGCAAAATCACTAACCACAATGCCGTCTTTAAGCGACTATTAGCGGTTTATGCATCCCATAATGTCTGTATTCTCTTCCAGTTTAAAAAATACGGTCAAGGCTAAATTTGTGAGCACTTTAGAATATGAGATTCCCTTGATGCACAGCAATGAATAATGGTCCCTCTTTATACAAAATTCGACTGAGATCTATTCAACAACATAAGAGGCCCCTGAATAGACGATCTTCTGTCATGCAGATCTATGCATGATGTCTACCTTTATATCTATATTGATTGAAACCTTTTCTACTCTACAGGAGCAGTTCCGTGGACAAAGCAAGTGTGTCAGACAGGCAGACGGATGAACAATCTTATTCTATGCGGGATGGTCTTCTCCTGTACCCAGGTTGTCCAAAATCCTTTCACTGATTACAATGAATGAGTGATATACAATGATCGACAGAACGACCGGCAGAGGTATGAGCGAATGGAAATACAGATGTACAAATGGTTTGGAAAACTAGTGTCCTTTTTTACTTAGTAGGCAAGGGACTATTAACAGCGTAATTCAAGGTATACTGAACATTCCCGAAACGAACAACCTATTGAAAATGGAAAGAGAAAACAATTCGAATGTAATATGAATATAAACCTAATATATACAAATGGCAGTGACAAAAGGGAGGTAATACTTTAAATATGAATTCTCAATATAATTTGGGTAAAAATAGATTTCTTTTAAATAACACTAAGAATGAAATCAATAATTTGCTTAAAAATCGTATCAGTTTATATATGATCCACGGAACAATCTTGAACATTTGGATGTAAATTATCGCTAAATATGACGATATGAACAATTTCAAACATTCAGGAGAAAATCATGTAAACTTGTATATTTAGGAAATAATTAAAATATTTCATTCAGGAAGTAAACTGTTAGTTAAACTAAGACTGGAATTCGGAACATACCTTAATAAATATCACAAGGAAAAGCCTCATGCATATTGATAAAAACAATATCAATTTGATTTTGACAAGGGGAACAGTCTGAATAAGACAAAAAGAATTATCTCAACCATTCCGTTTAACAATATATCAGCGAACGGTCTCTAATCATATAGGTAATAATCTTTTCATTTTAATTGACATAAGAAACAATACGAAACATATCAGATAAAATATGTCAGTTTGTCGTCGTAAAAGGAATTGGTCACCAACATTCCGCTGAATATCATGTCAGTTTAATCCAACACACTGAACTAACCGAAGCTTACCGGTAAAAGCTGTCAGTTGGACTAAAACAATGAGAAAAACCTCAAACATGGCCCTGAATGTCAAGTCAATTTGGCGCAAGGAATCATAACTAACATTTCAGTGAAACATCTGAAATTGACAACGACAATAGGAATGGACTCGAACGTTGCAGTGAAAACCATGTTATTTTGACTTCGACACAGAAACGAGTTTGAAAATTCAAACAAAAATCATTTGATTATTATTATCATTACTTGCCAAGCTACAACCCTAGTTGGAAAAACAGGATGCTATAAGCCCAGGGGCTCCAAAAGAGAAAATAGCCCAGTGAGGATAGGAAACAAGGAAATAAGAGAAGTAATTACCAATTAAAATAAAATATTCTAAAGACAGTAATAACATTGAAATAAATATTTCATATATAACTATGAAAACTTTAACAAAATATGAGGAAGAGAAATAAGATAGAATAGCGTACCCGAGTGTACCCTCAAGCAAGAGAACTGTAACCCAAGACAGTGGAAGGCCATGGTACAGAGGCTATAGCACTACCCAAAACTAGAGGACAATGGTTTGATTTTGGAGTCTCTTCTACCCTTACCAAAGGGAAAGTATCCACTGACAATAAAAAATGCAGTAGTTAATACCTTGAGAGAAGAATTTTTTGGTAATCTGTGTTGTCAGATGTATAAGGTCAGAGTAGGATATATATAGAATACGCCAGACTACTCAATCGGTGTAGGTGTAGGCAAAGGGAAAATGAACCGTAACCAGAGAAATATATCCAATGTTGTACCACCTAGCCTGTCAAATGACCCAATAACTCTCTAGAGGTAGTATCTGAACGGGTGGCTGGTGCCCTGGCCAACCTACTACTGATATATAAAAGGGAAAACCAAGAATAATCTCAAAATTTCCGATGACAATATATAGGAAATGCTTTAACAATATGTGGGCCGTAAGAAAAAATTGAATTTGAAATGTAGCGACACGGGAAAGCGGGAAGATTGACGAATATTTGGTCTTGTTGGGTAAATGTAAGAAGATATGTTTGTATAAAAAGAAAAAAGTGTATAGCAGAGGATTATTAGGAAGAGGAATTAAGAAGAGGGACCTGAAATTCTCTGCTGAACAGATGGTACGAAAAAATTAAGATTTTCCATACCCCAAAAGATATTGGTAATTTCCAAAATCTAACCACGAAAATGAAAAATACAACAATCTTATTCATTGACATCACTCTTCATAATCTGATTTGATAAAAAAATCGCCGATATATTTTGAAAACATACTTTGAAAAACCAATCTGGAGGTGATCAATCTGCGTTAGTAGTTATTCATTGTCAGTGAAATAGAATTTAATCCCATTAACATTGCAAATCAAACAAAAAATCAGGTAAATAATATAAAAAGTTTACGATTGAAGCAAAAACTCAAACAAAAAACCTTATACAAAATAAATATTATCCTTAAGAACATGGCTTCAACAGAAGAGCTCATTTTTTTTTAACAAAAACTAGTCTATAACCTACTCCGACTTTCTCCACTTGCCTCTTACTAATTGTTCCACTAGCGACAACAACATTTTTAGTGTTCAGTTGTCATTTGAGTAAACTCAAATAGGTTGCATCCTTAGGGAAAATATCCCTCTGCTTCTGTGTCACTTTGCTACATGGTAGTTATTGACTGATAACCTGATAAAAAAGGGACATAACGCTTACATTCAGGAGAGAGAAAAGAGGAATTTTATGCCGTTCACTGGGAATATTCAATATAAACTTACTATGATTTTGCTAGTATTTCCTATTTATTTTGCTTGGGCCACCCCCAATTACTTTTGCAATTTTGAAGTTTTATATAAAAATTTTGAAATGCCTTATCCGTCGATACCACGTCTTAATCACTCACGAGTCCCGCTCAAACTCGTTAGTTCCTTTGGTCGCTGCAACATCACCATCCTTGTGAGATAAGGATGGGGGGGGGGGGGGGTTTAGGGGAGCCTATAGGTATATCTGCTAACTCATCAGCAGCCATTGCCTGGCCCTCCTTGATCCTAGTTTGAGTGGAGAGGGGGCTCGGGCGCTGATTATATGTACATATGGTCAGTCTTCAGGGCAGTGTCCTGCTCATTAGAACAATGTCACTATCCCTTGCCTCTGCCATTCAATACATACAGTATACATTCTTAATGTTTTAACGTTGTGCTTGCACGGGTGTTCCTTGAAAACAAGAAGAACCTTGTTTTTAGAAGACGAAACTGCTTTCGTTGATCACAAACCCATACCTAGATACATTACATCATTAAAGATTAATGTTGAAGAAATCTACCTTTCTCTCGTAATCAGAACCGGTGATTAGAGAAAAAAGTTAAGGAATTTTCGTTTGGGATATTTCAAGAAAAAGTCGGTATTTCTGGCAATTACTTAGTTTAACGAGTTGGTGAATCTCAGAGATATCACTTGGACTAGTTCTCGTATCCATACACCCCAAAACAAATATTTTAACATTCCGGTGTTAAAGATTTACTTCATTGTCACATGTATATATTTTCTTATAAAACCCACAGAGGTCTCTACAATTACGGTAAAAAAAAAAAACATTTATAATAACATAAGACATCGACTGGTATTTGCACTACATACACAGTCTACATTATCCCATGTTTATATATTTGAGAAAGACTGTCCTTGATTATAGCCTACTATTGTAATTCTTACTTGCCCTTTAACACCAAAACATATAAAACTTGCTCCTCTTTTCTCTTTCCCAATACATCCAAAGAGATTAATAAACATCCAAGTTTATTTCCTTTGAAAAAATCTAACATTTAACTCTAGGACATCCAGGCACTTAGCGTGAAGTTATATTTTTTGGCATTTTCATTAAAAACCTATTTCAATTTTCATTATCATTTTAAATATAAGACCAGTTGTCTCTCAAGATTAAAATTCCACCATGGCTAACATTAAAAATGGAACTTTCATCTCACATTATAATAATCGCTTAAGAATCTTTACAGGAAAGACGAAAACCACAGACATTCTGGCTTCCGAAAACTTTAATGTCCTACTAAAATAGTTGGAGGTCTCCAAAGAGAGAGAGAGAGAGAGAGAGAGAGAGAGAGAGAGAGAGAGAGATTTGGAAGGATGGGTCAGGTGGATTGTCAGTGCCGAGTTAATCTTTGTGTCCCAACTATCCCCGGGGGAAACCACTTCCAACTTCGCCACGCCCAAGATAATCCTCGGCCTTCCTCCAACCCCCTTGGAAGTTTCCCTAAAGCCATCTTTTTCTTTCCTTTTCTTTTCTATAAAATTACTTTCACATATGTTTCTTTCCTTTCAGTATTTATTTACTAAAGGTGTGTTTGTATTGTCGTGAGGATGGAGTAAGTGACCACTGTCGTTATCATTTTGTCTGATTATCAGCTGTCCCCTTTTACACTTTAATTATCTCTATATCTTGTTATTTCATCATGTATGGCATGAAAGTATAATGGTGCTGAGAGAGAGAGAGAGAGAGAGAGAGAGAGAGAGAGAGAGAGAGAGAGAGAATAGCCTATCCCGTTGGACCTAATGGATCACAGTCAATATAGTTCTGATTATTATTAGTAGTAGTACTAGTATTACTAGCAAAGATACAACTCTAGTTGGAAGAGCAAGAAGCTATAAGCCCAAGGGCTTCAACTGGGAAAAAATAGCCCAGTGAGGAAAGGAAATAAGGAAATAAATAAACGATATAAGAAGTAATGAAAAGTTAAAATTAAATATTCTAAATAACATAAACAACATTAAAACAGATATTTGATATATAAACTATAAAAGGACTTATGTAAGCCTGTTCAACATAAAAACATTTGCTGCGAGTTTGAACTTTCGAAGTTCATTACCTATAGATTGTTAATAACTGAACAGGCATTAGAGTGACGGTAAATAATTGAAGAAAATTTATAGCAGTAGTAGATTGGTCAGGGCACCAGCCACCCGGTGAGATACTACCGCTAGAGTGTCATGGGGACTTTTGACCTGCCAGACAGTACTACATTGTACCCATCTCTCTGATTACGGTTCGTTTTCCCTTGCCTACACACACAGCGAATAGCCTGGCCTATTCTCTACATATTCTCCTCTGTCCTCATACACCTGACAACACTGAGATTACCAAATAATTCTTCTTCATCCAAGGGGTTACAGCACTAATTGTTCAGTGGCCACTTTCCTTTTATTAAGGGTAGAGGAGACTCTTTAACTATGGACAGCAGCTCTTCTAGGAGAAGAACAC
>NC_090725.1:291864795-291954795 GCF_036898095.1 Palaemon carinicauda | reverse complement strand
CAATGGCCCAATTTTGGGAAATACTGTGCATTGCCAATTACGTTTCATTAACTTTTTTACTTAAGAAAATGAGGTTAAAGCCAGTTTTAGCCACCCATTCATTCGCAAAAGTGATGACATCCCTCAGTGACGTTGTTATTACGTTTCTTCCCCTGTACCTCCCATCCCCCGAATTGTTAAACGCCTGTTTAACTCCATAGATAATTGTCATATGACCTACCCCAAGCAATACGAAATTCTGTCAATAAAAGTTCAGCATACCTGGTAATGTGATTCCTGACTTTAGACTTTACCTAAACACAAGACCAACGTTTTATATCTTACCCACTCACTTACATTGAAGATCAAGAATGAGACTTAAGACAGGAGACGAAAGAAGCCATGTTAACCCTACACTTCACACTTCAAGCGAGTGTTGGTAAAGCAATAGAAATATAGTTTTCTTTAGGTTAACCCGTAGGACTCATTCTTCCATAAAACACAGGTTACTCGATACATCAATTGCCAGGAAGAAAATGACAGAGAGCATTGTTTGATACAATTTATCATATTAATTTCACCAGAAAGAGTAGCTTGAATTCCTTAGAAGGTACTTCTAAAAGATGTTTCATATAAGGGCATTGACATCGGCCATTTGATGAATTTTCAAATCATATATATATATATATATATATATATATATATATATATGTGTGTGTGTGTGTGTGTGTGTTCGTACATACATAAGATTTATTATATTTCAACCTATAGTTTTATATATTTATTTACGTTATAAGAACCAGTACCTATTTTTGTTACTTATAAGGTATGTGACAAATATCATTGCGACTTTGTCACTGGAATTATACCAGACCTCAATTAATGAACCAATCAACCTTACTTTGAGAATTCCATTGACATTGTCTACATGCCAAGCTGATATACTCGTATCAAAGTATTCATTAACTTTGCTTTTCCAAAATAATGTTATCACCAATTACTGGAAACCATATATTTATGAGGAATGAAAAAAAAAAAATGGACACACATTTTACTCATCATCACTCTCAAGGAAAAAAAAAATTCTATTTCTACTAATGTTTTTATTCTATTTTTTTATTTTATTTTATTTTTTAGTCGCAAATCTAAAATTTGTAGGAGTCCGAGTAGAATATCTCTCAGTACGATTCCACACCCCTGTTTTAAGCCTCTTCTATCAAGTTTGATAATTTGTGTTAACCATCTAATCATTATCTACCACCATAAAACATTTTATTGCTCTTCCGGCTCATTTTATATGTGCAGTACACAGTCTTTCCTAACAGGGATTTACTCGGTAGCCTAATAACAGAGGGAATGGAGGAAAGAAGGCAAGAAGGAAGGGGGGGGGGGAGTACTAGGATAGCCATAGGTGTAAACACCGGAGGGTTGGGGGGAACCTCTGCGTCACAGTTACGTGATTAAGTAACACTTCTTCGAAACGCTCTGAAGGAAGGGAAGAAGTTCCTCTTTTTTCTAAGAGTAAACGGGTTAATTAAGCACATCTGTCAATTCATTGTACCACCAAAAATTAGGCCAATGTTTGAAACATTCATTGCGGTAGTTTCATGGAAATTCATAAGCCAGTTTGTTAGATATTTGGGAAAAACAGTATTACACGGCCTCTGGAAACGATAGTATATATATATATATATATATATATATATATATATATATATATATATATATATATATATATATATACACACACACACACACACATATATATATATATATATATACACACACACAAACACACTTAAACTTTATATATAATTTGAGTGTATGTAATTTCATTCTTTATTCTCTCAAGCAGAAAAAGATACCGTGGCTGGAAAAGTATATCCTCTACTATTGAAAAAAAAAAATCTTTCTTTTTTTTTTTTGGTTATTCTAAAGCATTAAAGTTGTTTCATAGCTGTCAGTTTCTTGTTAATAGAAGACTAAATGTTACAAAGCGAGAAGCTCGTAATTATACATATTTCAATTAGCACTATATTTGTATTTTTAGATAACTCGTGACTCACTAAACCTATTTGAATATCATTTATCTACTCAATAATATTCAGTATAGTGTCCACTGGGGAATGAACTGTGATAGTTCGGAAATATTCAGATAACATTGGTTTAAAAATAATAACTAACAAGAACTTTGTAAGGCTAGAAATGTAACTTCCACTTACGGAAGGGTGACCGAAAATATTTTTGTCAGCTCAAAATAATTAATAAAAGCATTAGTAACTATAAAATCATATATATATATATATATATATATATATATATATATATATATATATATATATATATATATATATATATATTACCAATAATATGCTTATCTCGTATAAGTTTGGAGAATTACGATCATTGATTCAATTTTCCTATTTACCAAACTTCTGAGGTTATTAACCCCAACTTTATTTTTTATTTTATTCATCACAAAAACCCTCAGTTTATTTTCTCACTTTACCAACTCTTCCTCTCGACAATGATCACAACACAGGTCATTCTTTTGTAAGTAGATCAACCTTCACGGCCTCCACATAGGGCTCCTTCCCCCTACCCTAACCCAGCCTGGAACTTGGCACATTCCTCCTTTATTCCCCATAGCACCTCTCACTCTAATCTCCTTAGCATCAATTCCGAATGCTTACAATCCTAAGCGTTCTCTCTGACCTCGCTTCTAACAGCTCTCTACCCCCCATTTGTTTCGATGCTCTACCCATAACCTATTTTCTCTGTCTTTTTCCTCTCAACTTGTACCAAAGAACTGAGTGATTACAACCATCTCGAAAGGGATGAGTGTGAGGTAAAGGAAGAGTTTTAGTGAATGCTAGGAGAGAACAATAAGAACATGAGAAAGAGGAAATCAAGAAAAAACAAAATAGTGACGAAATGTTGCGGTAAGTAACAATGATAAGTAAGAATGATAAGTGGGTTAGTAAAAAGAGGTGGTGGATGATTAAGTGAGAAAGAAGTCAAAAGTTCATAAATATATCGTAATAAAACTTAATGCAAACATTATACACTGACTTCGGCCTCTAACCTAATCCTAAGTATATGATTTATAACTATTAGCCGTATATCAATTTTAAGGCTGTATAAAACAGGTTATATCTATGACAAAAGGAAGAAAAATTGTTTCATAGGATGGCCTAGTTTGCCCATAAAGTATTATGGAAATTGGTTCAATTTGTTTATGATAAAACCCCAATCGAAAATAAATCCTAAAATGGTTATTATGGAAATTGGTTCATTTAGTTATTATAGACCTAACTGAAAACAAACCCTATGATGGCAGGACATTAAACGAAAAAAGGATGGAAAATCTAGAAAGGAGACAAACTAGGTTTCAGTTGTCTAGCGTAACGTTATGGGGGTCATCGTGCCCTATAAATAAATACATAAATAAATAAATAAACAAATAAATAAGTGCTAAACAAGAAACCCCGAACTCGAAGGGAAGACTGAAGGGATAGTGATGAAGAGAGCAAAAGAAGGAGAAAGAAAGTCCGGGTGTTGGGGGGTGAAGGGGGCTCCCCAGCCTCTCTTTTTTTCAGATGTTTAATTAAAAGTGCTTCCCTTTCGCAATTAGGGAAGGGGTAGGGGGGAAGGGAATTAATTTGAGGTAAGCCCAAGAGAACAAACATTACAAAAGGAATGCCTTTTAGGATCCCCTGATTCCATTCTTGATTCAAAGGCCCAAGTGACGTGAAGGGAATGGGAGCACAGAGCAAATCAGACGGGGAGGTTGAGAGAAGGGATAAAAATTTCAACAAATTACTGGAATACTCTAGAAAAAAGGGGGTAAAATAAGACGAATAAGAAATGGAGAGGATATATGACTCAATAGACTAGTGAATAGATGCTAAATTAAAAACCATAGCTATCTCAAGACCAAAAAATCGAATAACATGACAATCAACATACAAAGAAAAAAGAAAATCTAGAAAACGATTTCATTATTATTATAATTATTTTTATTATTATTATTATTATTATTACTATTATTATTATTATCTATATATTAATACGATAGCGTGTGTTATTTATTTTGTCACGCTTTAAAAAAAAAACGGAAATAATTTGATGGTATACTCTTACAAAATTATATTAGACTTTGATTACTTAACCAAAGCACATCTTACATAGTTTTCCCAAGTCATGTATTGCTCATTTTTTTAAATAAATATACAAGTCAAATCTTATCACATTTTATTCAAACATGTATAGGTTAGGAACAAGATAATTAGTAATGAAAATATCATTTCGTGTAATTTTCACGGGTTCCGCTAGTTATTATTATCATTATTAATCATTATTAGTACTATTAATATTATTACTAGCTAAGCTACAACCCTATTTGGAAAAGCAGGATGCTATAACTATGCCCAAGGGCTCCAACAGAGAACAATAGCCCAGTGGAGAAAGGGAATAAGGAAATAAACTGTATGAGAAGTAATGAACAATTAAAATCAAATATCTTAAGAACAGTAACAACATTTTTTATAATGAAACGATGACCGGGATTATATCCATGAACAATTTGACGAGTCATTTCTTAGAGACAACAACGAAATCTAACTACGCAAATTTATTAACAGTAAAAAAAAGTCAAATGTAAATCAACAGAAAAAAATAAAAAGACCAAATTTAGATAAAACATACAATCGCGATAACTGGGGTTTGAGTCCCGCTCAAGTTCGATAAGTTCCTCTGGTCGCTGCAACCTCACCATCCTTTTGAGCTAATGATGGGGGGTTTGGGGAGCCTATAGGTTATCTACTGAGCCATCAGCAGCCATTGCCTGGCCCCCCTTGGTAATAGCATGGATGGGCGCTAATCATATGTAAAATGCTCAGTCTCTAGAGCATTGTCCAGCTTGATAGGGCAATATCACTGTCCCCTGCCTCTGCCATTCATGAGCGACCTTTAAACCTTTAATTGGTACCATTACATCTCTCGCACTGATCAACATCACGTACCAATGGCAACAGAGCTGAGATTTCTTTTTTTTTTTTTTTAATACTGTGAGATTCTGCATAAAGATTAAAGACTTGCAAATCCTGAAGGGTGGCTGGGTTGCACGGACGCTCATAATTGTATTTCGCGCGATTGCAACAACTGCAATACAGTGATACAAACTGGATCGGAAAGTTTTTTTTCCATTATTCACCAGCTCTGAAATATATGCCAGAAATTAAGACCGAAGAGAGAGTGGAAGAGCTACGGCTGTTTTCATCACTGCTTTCTCTAACTAAACGTATGATATATATATATATATATATATATATATATATATATATATATATATATATATATATATATATATACTGTATACAGTATATATATCATCTCCTCCTACAGCTATTGACGCAAAGGGCCTCGGTTAGATTTGGCCAGTCGTCTCTTTCTTGAGCTTTTAATTCAATACTTCTCCATTCATCATCTCCTACTTCGCGCTTCATAGTCCTCAGCCATGTAGGCCTGGGTCTTCCAACTCTTCTATAGTAAAACCAATCTGTCGTGGCCGCTGCGACGATTTCTGACCCACTGTATAGCGTACTCGTGTCAGAATAATTCGACCAATTTAAGGAAAAAAGAAATACAGTACTTAAGACACGATCCATCCAAACTGAGTGAAACTGACAAAGCGTAGCCGCTTTATGACAGATGCCGTTCCTTTTTGACTAATCTCACAGGATTAACCAGAGGTGGCTACGATTAACCAGAAGTTAAATCCAGTTTCTCTCTCTCTCTCTCTCTCTCTCTCTCTCTCTCTCTCTCTCTCTCTCTCTCTCTCTCTCTCTCTCTCTCTCCTGTCATTCTTGTCGAACATATATATTCCATAAGGTAAGGTTTCATTTCTATAATGATAATTGGAACCAACATATTTTTTTTTTCTCGAAATTATAATCCCAGGTTATTTGCCAGTTTTATCCTATTGTCGTAATAAGACTCTGGCAAGATGGCGAGTTTGAAATCTTGAAGGTCACAAGGGTAAATTTATCAGGCAATGATCAGTGAGCCATATTTAATCCCCAGAATGGTTGATCTTGGAGTATAAAATAGAGTACTTAAAACTGCATAAGCTATCAAATTTGAACGACTGGAAACAAGTATACAGTGTGCACAAGTATTTCACAATGAAGATGAAGAGCGGCTATTTTACTGATGTAACTAAAGCATGTATCCACACGTTTGAAGCCACTAATGTTACTGAAATAATAATTCGTCGAATGATTACACAAGAAAAATGTGAAAAACCTAAATTTCAAGAAAGAACAAAGTATCAACCTGCTCTCGACGACTTCAAGAAATATGTTTAAGAAGAACAGTGATAAACTTATATGCACGAAAGAAAATCCCCACCTTTGAAAAACAAATACTGGTGGTAGGTGGAGAAAACATTGCATTCAATGGATGGAAAGAATCTCCAAGGAAAGTCTACATTATATACACACAAATAGAGAGAGAGAGAGAGAGATTAAATTGATTTTTGCTTTAAGAAATCATAATCTTCTAAGCTGAAAGCCCATTGACTGACGGATGTGACCAGGAGACCACAAGCACGAAAATATCGGTAGTGAAAGATAAGTATCTCACAAGGACAGACCAATTATAAAGGTTTAAAAAGCTTTTTCTTTAAATAACTCTTTCAAACTCATTATAAGCATGGTTTATGTTTAGATGCCAGTTTTCGATATATATATATATATATATATATATATATATATATATATATATATATATATATATATATATATATATATATATATAATGTTGTTATTTAAGGTGATCTTATCCCAACAAGTTAATCTCTTAATCTGCCTTTATTGTTGTTTTCAAAGGTTTTCGACTTGTCTCTAAAAAAAGCTTCCTTCAAGGAAAAGTTAACTAAGTGTTTACGCTCGGACACGAAAAGTTCTGGCAAAGAGCTCTTTTCAGCGGCCACCACGGAATGGTTTGACTATAGTGCCTTATGGAGCCCAACTGAACGTTTGGTGAACTAATCTCTTATGGGGAGTGCGAAGAGCATGCCGAAACCATCTCCATCTACCCCTCATCATGATCTCATCAACATATGGCACTCGAGTAATTTCTCTTATAGTTTAATTTCTAATCCTGTCCTTCCATTTAACTCCCAATATCCTTCTGATGGCTTTGTTCTCAAATCTACTAAATTTATTGGAGATTGTTTCATTGTCATACCGAGACTCATGTCCACAGAGTAACACCGATCTCACTAAACTAATATAGTCTGATTTATTGTTTGATTTATATATATATATATATATATATATATATATATATATATATATATAAATATATATATATACTGTATATATATATATATATATATAAATATATATATATATATATATATATATATATATATATATAAATATATATATATACTGTATATATATATATATATATATATATATATATATATATATATATATATATATATATACATGCAAAATCCCCTTATATATTCATTCGAAGGTTCAATTAATCTAACTGAAAATAAACAACAGAGCATACTATATGGAAAAAGTACAACTGTTGAAAGCAATTCCAGGATTCTTATTATCTCAGGAAAAATTGTGAATCTTATGAAATTTTGTTGTAAAGTTAATAACAAAAATTATGTGTATGTATTTAAGAGTCTATCGCAACCTCACCACTCATGAATGCTCATATAACTGATTGCTTTCTAAAAACATATGCATCTCTTGTTTATAGCTAGAAAGTTAAAAGACCACAAAGATTGGCCTACATATGTTCTGACCAGGTCTGGAATTCTGCAAATCTTCTGATTGTCTGTTAAAAAAAAAAAACTCACATTTCTAGTAATGAAGTTAATCTAGTTTCTACATTTATTCCAGACACTACTGTGGAATTCTGCAAATCTGATTGTCTGTTAAAAAAAAAAAAAAAAAAAAAAAAAAAAAAAAACCTCACATTTCTAGTAATGAAGTTAATCTAGTTTCTACATTTATTCCAGACACTACTGTGGAATTCTGCAAATCTGATTGTCTGTTAAGAAAAAAAACTCACATTTCTAGTAATGAAGTTAATCTAGTTTCTACATTTATTCCAGACACTACTGAGGGCAAGCATGAAACCCAGCATTTGTACTACTAATGAGAATCTGTGTGTGGTTGTCTCGTGTGTTCTGAAAAGTAATAGTAGATCAAACTGTACTATCATAACAACAGAAGTTTTTGTTCTCCCCCATCCTCGTAAGAGAATGAAAGTAACTACAGCTAAATGTAAATCTTATACCCTAAGGATAGATTCACAATCTGGTCCAATGACTTTGGCTTGATTCCATGCAGGTAATGTTCTCTGTGATGAGCTATCAAGTCCAACAAAAAAAAACGAAAATACATTCAATTCGACAACCATGACTGTTGCCAAGAAAAATTAAATTTAGATTAAAGATCACCAGAGAATATATCCACAAAAAAAAATAATTTACACTCTGGCCCCGCTCTTCTATCTTATCTATCTTCCTGTTTTGTTTTTTCAAGTTTTTATAGTTAGCATATGAAAGATCTAATCTAATGTTGTTACAGTTCTTAGAAAATCTTATTTTGATGGTATTACTTCTCTTATAACGTATTCCTTTCCGTTCTAAGCTCTTTTTCCCTGTTGGAGCCTTTGGACTTATAGCATCTAGTTTACCTAGTAATAATAATAATAATAATAATAATAATAATAATAATATTAATAATAATAATAATGATAATAATAATAATAATAACAATTATAATAATAACAATAATAATAATAATAATAAAATTCTAAAGCAACGTGGTTAGACTGGAGTATAAACTTTGTATCTATTACATATATCATTTTACCTTTCCTTAGCTAGTACAACTTATGATTCCAAATATTTGACTAGGCATGGAATGCTCTTCAATTCAAATATACATGTTTTAGGCGAAATTAACAAAATGTAATCTCATGATGCTAAAAACCAGGATATTGCCTGCTAGGCTTACTCTATCAGCAGCATTAATGCCGTATGTTTTAGATAATTTGTTTTTATTAATTCCATCACTCGACTTATGTAGTCTTGATGAAGGACCACGAACTTATTCGAACCACGTGTCGACACCAAACAATGAACGGAAAAACGTAAATGCAGTTTTCTTGTTATTCTGAAAACTATCTGAAGGACAGTTCGTCCGGAGAGATGCTAAATTATATTCGATTTCTGGACGCCACTACGTCATTCTCTCTCTCTCTCTCTCTCTCTCTCTCTCTCTCTCTCTCTCTCTCTCTCTCTCTCTCTCTCTCTCTCTCTCTATATATATATATATATATGTATATATATACATATATATATATATATATATATATATATATATATACATACATACATATATATATATATATATATATATATATATATATATATATATATATATATATATATATATATAATCCTGTGAATGAAGCAACCGCACCACCCACATCTAGAAGGTGCAATCAAACGAAGTAGGCGTCATTATACATGAGAGGATCACTCGAAATATACCACTTACTTTTCACCTATCTACTGTATATCAGGCGAGAAGTACAAGGGTTTGCCACGATCAAGGAAAATACTTGGGATTACCAACTTCATCTGCTGAATATTTCTGAGAAACCGAAAAGCTATACTGCTTTGGCCCACACACTCCAAAGGTAAAAAATGTGACATAGTAAAATACAACCAAACACCATACACCTACTTTATACACACATAATCCTGCTTTTTATTCGTAAAGATGGCTAATGGTGGAACGCACTCTTGTTTACACTTGATCTATATACTTTTAAGCGTGTATATGTTCATCCAGTTCTATTAAATATATATATATATATATATATATATATATATATATATATATATATATATATATATATTCAAATAAGCCATATATATTTTTGATATATTAATGTGCAAAATTTATCATTAATTGAATGCCAAGTAACAAACTACCAATTAGCTACGATGGTGAAGATGGGTTGATTTCAATTCTAAGTACAAAATACCTGAATTCGACAGGTATAAGTACAGTAGAATTGTCATTGACTTTTATCTTTCTTCGTGGCCGAATGGGTTAGTCACTGTCTATATAAGCTTGCCGACCAGGGTTCGATTCCCGGCCGGAGCCAAGCTCTTGTCTTTGTGAGATTTCGCCTGGGGCTCTGATCCCGAGGTCGTTAAGAGAATCCAGACATTAATATATCAAAAATATATATGGCTTATTTGAATATGAAAAACACGTAAAAATGTGCAAAATTTATCATTAATTGAATGCCAAGTAACAAACTACCAATTAGCTACGATGGTGAAGATGGGTTGATTTCAATTCTAAGTACAAAATACCTGAATTCGACAGGTATAAGTACAGTAGAATTGTCATTGACTTTTATCTTTCTTCGTAGCCGAATGGGTTAGTCGCTGTCTATATAAGCTTGCCGACCAGGGTTCGATTCCCGGCCGGAGCCAAGCTCTTGTCTTTGTGAGATTTCGCCTGGGGCTCTGATCCCGAGGTCATTAAGAGAATCCAGACATTAATATATCAAAAATATATATATGGCTTATTTGAATATGAAAAACACGTAAAAATGTGCAAAATTTATCATATATATATATATATATATATATATACATACATATATATATATACATATATATATATACATATATATATAAATATATATATATATATATATATATAGAGAGAGAGAGAGAGAGAGAGAGAGAGAGAGAGAGAGAGAGAGAGAGAGAGAGAGAGAGAGAGAGACCAATAACGGTTGTCCTCAACGCCACCTTCCACCCTTTCTCCTACCCTGTATTGACTAAGGATGCGTAATGATTACCCGAAACCCGAATATATGAACACAATATTAAACACTCTCTCTCTCTCTCTCTCTCTCTCTCTCTCGCTCTCTCTCTCTCTCTCTCTCTCTCTCTTAATAAAGAGAAGCATGGCTGTTTAAGAAAATCATGGTCAAAGGTAGTGAAGAATGTCTCAATGGACTTACCTTCCCAAATAAAATTTAACATTAAAAATTTTTAATAAATCAAATAATTATGACTTTTTTAAAAGGTAATTGATACAGGTTCCATTTCAACACATTCCAACAGAGTAAAAAAGATATTGCAAAATGCCGTGGCTTACTAAGATGGGATATAAACACAGTTGATATGTTTGAGAACCTTAGAGACCCATCCTATGATAATATGGTGTTGCTCAAACTTAAGATACTATATCACAAACAAAGCCACTTTAAAGTGTTCTAAGTTATTCACTTTGTTTATCGGATGAGTAATTATTCACTAGGATTACCTGCTTGTTTCTCCAAGTCGCTTTCCTTGACTTGCTCTTCTCTAAAGAGATCAAGAGTCTAGTATGCAGATCATTAAGCCAAGACGTGACGTGTTACAAATGGCATCCTTTCAGCCCTTTGAACTCAAAGGAAATAAATATGAGAAATGAGAACTGAAATGGGAAACCAGTCGAAGTCCGCAGAATATTTCTTAATCAAATGGTTTTTATGTCATTCATGAGTGCAGATTCAAGGAGACAGGTCACTGCACTGTCGTACAATGCGCTATAAACCAAAGACCCTCTTCACTAAAGCTTGGACCAAATGGAAAACCAAACACTTTTAAAAACAAATTCACAGCTCGCAAGGAATGGCAAGGTTGTGTTACCAGCGAAAACTATCACGCTATGAACGGAGTTTGAAGATGGAATCCAAGCAGTTCGAGTTGCTATAGAATTCACTGAGGTACCATGAGAATTACGTAAAAGGATAACAATAACAACTGCATTACCCTGCCAAAACTATACCAAATTAGCAACAGAAAACACGAATATTTAATGATCTGTGACTTACAAGACAAACATTATTATGGTATGGCAATAGACAGTCAGTCATTCAAATCCTCAAAGACCAGATTTGTCTTAAATGTTTGCACGCAAGATTACCTACTCACTGTGCAATAATCATTCTAAAAGCAATAATGAATAATCTTTCTCAAGAACGCTGGAACTAAACTCCAGGTTCATCAGATGTATAAAATATCTTGAAGTAAACCAATTAGTGGTTCTTGTTAACCTTTCTAATTTTTGGGTACGTTAATACTAGGAATTAGCTTAAAGATGAAAAAATGTGCGACATGTCTCCTAAAAATTATGGGAATTTCAATATCACAGCTACTGAACAAAATTTTCCCACATTTACATGGAAATCAAATATTCCAGGAATTCTATCAATCACCCTTTATGGAGCAAAATCAATTAGCTTATATATCCTTTTTACTTAATTTGTCAGATATAAATTATATTTAGACTGGTTCAACAATTTCATCAGATAAAAGGAATATAGAGAAAAAATATCAATAATCCAGATAAAACTTACCTAATTTAAAATAATAACGAGGTTTTTTCATATCATTGCTAGATTAATCTAGCATAACAACAATGGTGATTAAATATTTGTCTGGTTAACCTTATTATTTTGAAAATCATATCACCTTTCCCCATAATAAGGTTTTTCTTCCATTTCTTACACTTATTTTCACTTCAATTAATAATATAATTAAAAGCAAAAGCTACATTTTCTATAAGCTGTTCTACCACGGAATCAATAACCTCAATATGCGTCGCAATAGTCTGGCTTCTAAAGATATATAAACCAAACACCAAGAGAATAAACAAACGAATCTTGAAAGGAAATTCCAACTCGAACAAGAGGCTGCTTGAAGTATAGGAATTTAGGTAATTAAATTTTTAAGCGTTATTTCACTTCCATAAAAAAAAAAAAAAAAAAAAAAAAAGGAAAGAAAGAAAGAAATATTGGGAATCTTGATTGAGAAAAACCCAAGAAACACTTCAGCAACTAGAGGGGGACTCGGTAGAGCGCAGACCTCCACCGTGGCAGCTTATTTCTCGACCTTGACCGTTGACATTAATATGTATTATTGGTGTGGATTTTCATAGACTCAAATATGAACCAAGTTTGAAGTCTCTGTGACAACGATGTCCAAAGTTATGGCTGATTGCGTGAATTGGATATTTTGCTTGCCCGTGACCTCGACATTTGACCTTGACCTTCTAAAATTTAATAATTTCCAGCTTTTTATATAAATTAATCCCTGCAAGTTTCATTAATCTACGGTTAAAATTGTGGTTAGGAAGCTGTTCACAAACAAACACACACACAAACAGGGGGGGACATAACCTCCTTCCAACTTTGTTGGCGGAGGTGATTATGTCAAATAGCAAAAATTATCTAAAAACATTTAAAAAAACGTTAAAGATAAATATCTACATTTCTCGTCGAAATCTACATACAAAAGTCATATGAACAAATAAAATACTACACAAAACAATTCAATACGAATGTAAAAATATAAGATAACAAATGATATGCATGATTATAAATTGTAAACTCAAATTCAAGAACTTCGCTAGAGACCTGGCAACGTACGAAAAACGGACATGCTCGAAGGAATTCGTAATTTCCAATGAACAAACACAAACAAATTCGAAAGGTGACAACTTCCACAAACGTTATGACTAACTTCTTACCATCAAAGGCTTGATGAAGCTTCGGCTCTTTCCTTAATGAAGTTACAGTTCAAAAGAGAGAGAGAGAGAGAGAGAGAGAGAGAGAGAGAGAGAGAGAGAGAGAGACTTTAAAAAAAGATTACATCTTTGGAAACTAATATTTATGAACTAATACTTTAGTTAATTTTAAAAAAATGAGAAATGGCTCTATTTGTGAACTTAGTATGAGCCTGTACTACGATTTCATGAGATAAAAAAAGAAATTTAGAAATAACTATAATTTATGGTATTTGTGTGAGATCACTATTTCAATCTTTGTTGGTGTGAAAACACGCGCATGTACAACATGCAATGAACTTCAGACAACCTTAAACAAAAGCAAAAATTACACTAAAGTTCAGAGGCATGGGACAGGACAATGCCCTAGAGACAAACCACATATACTGTACAAGTATCAGCGTCCAAGTACCCTATCCATCAACGTACGACCAGGGAGGGCAAGGCAATGGCTGCTGATGACAGAACTGGTACACCTATAGGCTACCTAAATCCCCATCCCTAGGACGATGAGTTTGCAGACTCTACAGGAAACTATCGAATTAGAGCAGGCTCGAACTCCCGTTCAACATATAGCGAGACAGTGGCGTTTCCAATAGGCTACTGCGACCGAGAATAAGAAAAATAATTTCATCTTTAGTCGTCAGCAATAGAGTAAATTGTCAGTTTGTCTGTACTTAATTCAATATCTTAACTTCCTTTCAATTATATGGACCCCCTTTCATAGCCGAAGTATTTCCATTTCAGTTCCAAGAACCTATCAAATTCCAGCCTTATGGCTTGACAATTGCATAGAGGTTTTACTAATAAGATGGACCAAACTACCAGCATATTGTGCACAATTCTAATTTAGAGTATATTAGATAGATGAATTTGCGGCATATGGCTGGAGCTTGGGCCAGAAAGGCCATTCAATGACAATGTGCAACTGTGGAAAATCCCGTACCTGTACCACGAAGTAAAAGTTCAAAAAGGTTAGACAGCAAGATGAAAGAAAGGATCAAAGGTAAATTGGACGCTCAGAAGTGTCAGCAGCTAGGGGCCAAAAGGCACTTAAAGACCTAAGTATTGCATACAGTGCATTGCAAGAGGTGCACTAATACCACTACAAATGAAAAACCAGTACCACTATGTAAAATTGTGTTTAGTTATGCATATATCATAGCCTCTATGCTAAACATATGAAACAAACAACCAGAGAGAAAGAGAGGAGGGGTACTAGAAATTCATTTATATCAGTATAATGAGATATAGACAATATATTACCTAACTTGAAAGACTATCTGTTTGCTATACTTATTTCTTACACTGACTCTTATATTATATCTTTTATTCCTACTGGAATGGAGATTAGTGATACAGTGCTATTTAAATGCTACTACCTTAAGAAGTACTAAAAAATTGGGACATATACATTATATCTCATGCGGAGTTCGAAGATAACGGTTTAGGAATTTGGGTCAGAAGGCCAGAGGTAGGGCCGGGAAGACCATTCAGCAACGAGGTGTAACTGTATGGAAAAATCTGATGTTGCCCCACACAGAGTAATATTAATAAAATTGGTGCAGGTAGAGGCCAAATGGATAATGTAAAGACCAGTACTCTAGAAGTTTTATTCCAGCTGTGACCAAGTTGTGGAATGATCTTCCTAATCGGGTAGTTGAATCAGTAGAACTTCAAAAGTTCAAAGTTGGAGCAAATGCTTTCTTGTTGACCAGGCTGACATGAGTCTTTTTATAGTTTATTTATGACATATTTGTTTTTGATGTTGCTAATAGTTTATATATGACATGTCTGTTTTGACGTTGTTACTTATTTTAGAATGATTTATTGTTAATTTGTTCTCTTCATTGATTTATTTCCTTATTTCCTTTCCTCACTGGGCTATTTTTCCCTGTTGGAGCCCCTGGGCTTATAGCATCTTGCTTTTCCAACTAGGGTTGTAGCTTGGATAGTAATAATAATAATAATAATATAATGCCCCACATGAAGTGCACTGACAGCTCTACTCCTTCAAAGAAACCTCGGTTAGGGATGTGAACTCCTTGATGGTAGAGAATATCCCATAAATGAAAGATCAGCCATCAGAGTTCCACGTAGAGGAACCTTCCCTTGGGAAACCACAACAATTATACGTTTTATCTCCAGTAAGATTTCGAGACATGAAAACATTGATAAGTCTCACTGGCCCTACCAGTGTTAAATCACCAAATGGATGGAGGCATGAGCACTACAGCTAAAATAACGTGAGATATATATATATATATATATATATATATATATATATATATATATATATATATATATATATATATATATATATATATATATATATATATATTTATACACACAACACACACACGAGCATTCTATGACCTGTTAATCGTCTGAGTGATAATCCAATTTATTTCTTAGTCGGTAATATTAATATGTATATTCAGTAATATTCTATTTATTTGATCTTACGTCTTTACTCTCTTTACGCTATATTTTTTCTGCTTAAAATACTGTACAACTTAGCAGCTTTTTCGTTTTATTTTTAATAATGAATGCTACTAAATAATCACAATAATTAATATTACCGAAATAATAATAATAATAATAATAATAATAATAATAATAATATAATAAAGAAGAAGCATTATTATTATTATTATTATTATTATTTTTTTTTTTTTTTTTTTTTTTTTTTTTTTTTTTTTTGCTGTTCACAGTCATCACTGACTGGTAATTTTATAGTGTGGGATTCCAGGTCACATCCAGTTACCTTAGGAGTCCATCACTCTCCTTATTATGTGTACTGTTTCAAGTAGTACACTTTTTATTATTATTGTGGCCACTTCTTCTTTTGTGAAATATTGCTCTAAAATATCTAAGGCACATTTGCAAATGAACACCCGTAAACGCGAATGCCATCATGTTACAAAGTCAATAAAACAAAAACAAAATAAGCAGTTTATACAACTAAAGAAGTAAGGACTTGAACGTCTATTTTACCCAATAAATCACTTTCCCATCTCTTACCACACGAGAGAGAGAGAGAGAGAGAGAGAGAGAGAGAGAGAGAGAGAGAGAGAGAGAGAGAGAGAGAGGGGGGGGGGGGTTTACGAAGGCGCAGAGGGGGCCTATTCTTTTTGCTTGCACGGAGAGTGAGGTAATTGACCTGTCAGTATTGCCATGACTTTACCTCCCTTGGCTTAAATTAATTTGAAGAGGGAATAAATCGTCGGAGTGAGGAGGAGGAGGAGGAGGAGGAGGAGGAGGAGGAGGAGGAGGAGGAGGAGGAGGAGAAGGAGGAGGAGGATAATACAAAAGAAGGGGAGAGAGGCTGAGAAGTCGAAAGAGAAAAAGAGGCAAGAATTAAGAATGATACAACATAAAATGAACAAGGATGAAAGAGAAGACCAGACGGTGACATAGGACAGGCAGAAGAATGCTCAGTAAAGAAACGAGGATACAATATAAGAAAAAAATTGATTAAAGGATGTGAGGAGGAAAGGGAGGTGGATGAGAATCAGAGAAAGTAAAGATGGAAAGTGAAGGGGGGAGGGAAGAAAAGACAGGGATGTGAGCAAGAATAAAGGATATGACCCAAAGGGGGAAGATCTCTCTGGCTTCCGGGAATTTGTATTCCAGAAAATAAGACGAGAAGCGAAAGAAAAAAAAAAAAGAGTAAGAATCAAGGCCCTTGGTAAGAATGAAGAAAGGCATCACTGCGTCTGTATTTCAATGACTGATTAATTAAGACACAAGACCAAACATTCTGAAAGGCTGTCTCCGGAGGCGAAATTGGTCTCCTATGTTCTCGCTTGGTGCCTTTCATTGGGGTTCGTTCACCCTTCATTTCGCTGGGGCCTGGAGGAGAGGGGGAGGGGAAGGGGGGGGGGGGGGGGGGGGTTAACTACCACCCTGTGGAGTCAGGCGTACGGAAGGTTAAGACTTCCAATTGGATTTGGGTCTTTGATTTATAACACAATTTGACGCTAGCGCTTAGGACTTCCAATAAAACAAAATAGATTCTTAGTATATCTGATAGGGCTGCTGCTGCTGCTGCCATACTCCGGGTCACATCTTCCTTTCACTAACTCAAAGTGGTAATTCGTCTGTATTTGTATATCTATACACATTATTCATATGCTATTACAATATTAATAGTTAATTACTTCTCTAGCAGGTTATTTATTTCCGTTTCCTTTCATCGCTGAGCTATTTTTCCCTGTCGAATCCCTTCGCCTTATAGCTTATTGCTTTTCCAACTAGGGTTGTGGCTTAGCTAATGATAATAATGATAATAATAATAATAACAATAATAATTATTATTATTATCATTATTATAAATAATAATAAAAATAATACTCTAATGTGTAAATAAAAGTACACGCTTTACCTTTCCTGGAATGCCATAAAAAAATTAACTCTAACCTTCGACTACATTCATAGAATCATTCATTTTTGCTCTACTCCTTTTAATATATTTTTTGCATTCATTATTGAGAAATATTTCCAATCTTTATCTCACAATTTTTCTAAACTCATTAAACAATGAATAGAAAGGTTTTTTTTTATACTAAACGTTCTCTCTTTTGATATTTATTTCCAAAATGATAAATCTAATATTCTTCTATACTTAATCACCAAAGAATGAGAGAATAAAATGAGCAAATAATATAAATCCTCCTTGTATGGTAATTACGCCACAATTTTGTTTTACTTAGTGGCTTTTGACCTTCACCACAATGTATAAATTATCATATGCTTTAAAATAAAACACACCTTTTAGAAATTACTTAACAGAGAAAATTGAATATATTTTACGTTTTTAAGGTGATGTTATAATTTAAGCGCAGAGTTTAGCTAGAAAAAAAGCAAGAACATTGGTGTTATATTTTAGAAGGCAATTTTATATTTATAGAATGGAAGTTAACGATTTTATTCAACTAATGCGAGAGAATGTTATATCATACGAAAGGGAAACTTTTATACTTGTTGTAGAAAAATGGAAAACCGTAAATGGAAAAGGTGTCTCGACCAACTGGAAAATAAATGAAAGTTAGTATTACAAGACTTCAACGACAAAGAATAAGAAAGACATCGTGGTAAAATATACAAGATATGGAAGTATTTCATCAAACTGACAAGAAATAGGAACATATTTCGTTACGTTTTGAACCACAAGATAGCTATCAGCTCAGAGAGCAAACACTAAAGAAACTAACGAGTCTTAGCTTGACTCGAACCCCAGCCCGGCTGGTCACCAGGCATGGAGGTTTCCAATAGGCCACCGCTCTGAATGGATAAAATTCTATTGCAATAACCAAAAAGTAATGGAAGAAAAAAAAATTATAATGAAAAATGAAAGAAACTGTATTAGACACGTGGAATATATATAATAACAGTCGTGTTAAGCTGGGATGGATATCAAACCTGTCTGATCAAACTAAAATTCGAAAGAAAACTGACGGATTAGACTTTACTGCATAATTAGATTAATCTTGGTGCGGAAAAGTATAAAATTCCATTACTAAACGGACTCCTATCTCCAGTGTCAACACATCTCGGGACTCCTAAAATGACTAAATTACCTAGTCCTAATGATGCCATCGGCATTGTTCTTATAAAAATAAAAACATTATCTTTTAATCAAATAGTTTTTAAATTTTTAGTTTTCAAATATAAATTTAAGTTGTCACGTTTTCTATAGTTTCAATAATTGGTTATTATTCCTCCAATTTCTTTCTTTCAATAATAAGATTTATTAGATTTACTAGATTTCATGAAAGTATTATATATATATATATATATATATATATATATATATATATAATATATATATATATATATATATATATATACACACACACATACACACACAAGCAGCACACACACACACACAAATATATATATATGTATATATATATATATATATATATATATATATATATATATATATATATATATATACCTAAATGCAAAAGCCTATATAGCTTCTCGATTTCCTACAGCTTTTTGAAATTACGAAAACCTACCGTGCGATGATTTAGATCCTATCTCATTACAATATGTTCTTTCATTTATTACTAAACTTGAGATTAATTCCAAGATGTGAAAGGCATAGAGAAAAATATGAGGTAATAGAGAGCGGGTCATTGAGGCTATTAAAATGCAAATAGTAAAAATACTGACTAATATATATATACATATATATATATATATATATATATATATATATATACATACATATATATAATATATGTATATATATATATATATATATATATATATATATACACATTTATATATATATATATGTGTGTACATTTATATATACATATACTGTATATATATATATATATATATATATATATATATATATATATATATATGTGTGTGTGTGTGTGTGTGTGTGTGTGTGTGTGTGTGTGTGTGTAACCCTGATATAAAATTGGAAAAGAAAAATGTGCATTCACGAGTGACGAGAGTCACGATTATGAAGACCGATATTGTATATAAAAAATGTAAAAAAAAAAAATGGAGGGTCCATGACAAGGACAGGAGACAAATGACAAAAAAGTGAAGTGGGGATGAAAGTGGGAGTGAGAGGGAGGAGGTGGAGGGGGGTAGTAGAGACATGAAAAGGAGGAGAGGTAAAGCGACGTGAGATGGAACGAAGAAAAGATATAAGAGGAAGATGGCTGACACAAAAGAGGAAGTGACGAACCAGAGGAATGAAGGAGACGATGGATGAAGAAGAATGAGAAAAGAAAAAAAAAGGAAAAGGGAGAGGGGTAGGAGAGAGATCAGGAGGAGAAGGGAAGCTTTCATCGATCTATACTGTTAGAGGGCATCCGGGGCTGATCCTAGCAGAGGCGTGGCACCAACGTCGAACAACCAACCCCAACAACATAGGAAGTGCCGCCGTGCCGTTCCCAGCCACTCGTGGACTCCTATCGCAACCCGAAACCTCCTTCCTAACATCGCCCCCCCCCCCCCCTCTCCTTTCTCTCTGGAGGAATTCCACTCTCCCTCTCAAAATCCTTGCCCACCAATACTCTCTCACTTCACACACGCAGACACACTCCTTTCTCTAATATCTGCAGGAATCGTCAAACTGAACAATCCAAGGATATTTCCTGTTTAAATGTTTAAAGGTCGCTCATGAATGGCAGAGGCAACGGACAGTGACATTGTCCTAGAAAGCAGGACAATGCCCTAGAGACTGACCATATATTATATGATAAGCGCCCAAGCCCCCTTTCCAACCAAGCTAGGCCCAGGGAGAGTCAGACAATGGCTGCTGATGTGACTCAGCAGATAGACCTATAGGATCCCCTAAGCCCCACCCCCCACCTTAGCTCACAAGGATGGTAAGGTTGCAGACACTAATGGCACTAACGAGTCTGAGCGGTACTCGAACCCCCGACTGGAAACACCAGGCAGAGACGTTACCAATCAGCCCACAACAACCCTAATTAGAGCAGCGCAAAAACATACTTCCAAATTCTAAAAGAAATCAAATAGATCTAAATACCTTAATCGTGCAAAGGACTCGTTAATGTCAACAACAGGAAAGAAAATAAGATAATCGAATCAAAATCCACTGTGCAATCAAGATTGGTTCATAGATTCATCTCTCAAATTCTACAAAAATATGGACAAAAATTCACGACTCCGCCAACCGAAGCGGTGCACGGGGTCAGAATTTTATGAAATGGGTGAATACAGGTCACGGACGCTTGCGATAAACAAATAAACATTCATAAGATAACATATGCTAACGCAAATATACAAATATGAAGATACGCACACGCGTATGATGTAATGCGCACACATGAGTAAACTAATACACACGAACATAAATTCCAACACTAATACAAATTTACATCTAGACAAAAACTGGAGTAAACTAGAGGGGTACTCAGTAGAGTGCAGACCTCCACCACGGTAGCTAACTTCTCAACATTTTAGTCGACCTTGACCTTTGACCTTAACATGTATTAATTGGTGTGGATTTTCATACACTCAAATATGAACCAAGTTTGAAGTCTTAGTGACAACGATGTCCAAACTTATGGCTGATGACGTGAATTGGACATTTTGCTTGACCGTGACCTTGGCTTTCCAAAATTTAATAATTTCCATCTTTATACACAACAGTTAATCCCTACAAGTTTCCTTATTCTACGATTAGAATTATGGTCAGGAAGCTGTTCACAAACAAATACTCAAATAGGGGGTAAACATAACCTCCTTCCAACTTCGAGAGAAAGAGAAAAAATGCTCAAGAGTGTACAAAATTCACCCTCCAAACACACAGATTTAGGAATGAATTTCTCGCATTTTCTTAAGCTAAGGACGGTTTGTGTAGTCTGCTTTCCAGTTATCCTTAAAATAGAGATGTGTGTTCTAAGGTTTTGCTCGGTAGAACTTCAAAAATTCAAACTTTCAGCAGCTGTTTTTTATGTTGAATATGCTGACATAAGCCTCTTTTTATAGTTAATAAATGAAAAAATCTGTTTAATGTTGTTATTGTTCTTAAAATAATTTATTTTAATTGTTCATTACTTCTCATATAGTATACCTATTCCTTATTTCCGTTTCTCACAGGGCTATTTTTCCCTGTTAGAGCCTTTGGTATTACAGTATAGCATCTTGCTCTTACAACTAGGGTTGTAGCTTAGTTAATAATAATAATAATAATAATAATAATAATAATAATAATAATAATAATAATAATATGGTAAAGCATGTCAACCGGACAGACAGCATATGCCCTTTCTAAATTAGGGGCCTGAACGAAAATACAAAACGTGGAAAGAAAAATGGGTTAAATGGGTTTATCGTATACGTTAAGACCCAAATGTAAATATTATGGAGGATAAAAGCAAACAAATGTAGGGAATTGATTGATGATGTTTTTCTTTACCATTTAAAGTTTTGTTTTGGTTTGCCAATTCCTTCATAACGCGAGAGAGGGAGAGAGCGATCACGAGAATAAGTTAATAAATGTAATGATTGTTTGTAGAGAGTAATACTGTTGGAATAACTGAGGATTGTTTGGACTGTTGAAATAAATGAGAACTGTTTGTTTGCATTCTTTTTTTCTTAGAAAAGTTAAATAGATTAAGACGGTAGCGAATATCATGATTGCGTTTTTTGGATTATAACTCTAGAAGATCAGGATACTATATCGAATAATTGACTTATCAGTCGGTTTTCGAAGTGAATTTAAGGATATATCAATTGGTACTATTTTATCTTTGCTAGGTGTAGTAAGGAATAATACAACTAGTTTACTTATAATAATTTTGGTTATCGTGTCATAACTTAGCTATGAGTGTTCGTAAACTTCTTTTCTTTTTTAATAGCAAGCCCTACTTCCTTATTTTCTCTTCTCTGTTTTGGATGCAGCTATTCTAAAGGCTATTAATCTGCGCAGTATAAAGAATTACATATTTGGATGGCTCTTTGAAATATTGATTGGACGAGAAATGAGAATTGGATTGCTCTTGGAGTCTATTGATGCTGATGATAATGGCAGTACTGCATAAAACTTTAAAATTGACTGATCCACCGAATTGGCCCACGATATATATATATATATATATATATATATATATATATATATATATACATACATACATATATATATACACATATATATATATATATATAAATATATATATATATATATATATATATATATATATATATATATATAAATATATATATATATATATATATATATATGTATATACGCACATATATATATACACACATACACATATATATATATATATATATATATGTATATATATATTTCATGAGCTATTGTATATGTTAGTTTTTTTTTAATTAAATTTTAAATTAGTGTAGGTTTAATGGCAATAGCAAGTTTAAATAGTTTAAATATCCTTTCTTTTCAAGTCCAGTAGTAAAGGAGGGTAAAAGGTTATATTGCAGAGACTCTTCGTTAGTAATTTAGATTCAAAATAGTGGGGCTGGCCTTCTATAGTACTACTGAATCGCCCAAATAATTTTGTTTTTAGAGTGACTAAGATATTTGAAACTTCCAGATTTTACGTGGGTGCTAACATTTATTCTAATGCTTGGAATAACTGGTCTTTCCTCATAGTTACAAAGTCTAACTAGCGTCTTGTACTCAGTCACTATGGGCATCCTAAGTTTCTCCTAAATTTTTTTATTAGCTGTTTAATAAAAAAAAAAAAGATAACATCAAGTATCTTCCATATCTTTTTAATTCAAATACCAAAAATTTTCTTTTTTTCCCAGTACTGAACAACAAAGTAATTATCTTTTTAATGTAATGAGGATAGTATATTAGCTAAGTTGTAAACAGTACAGATTAGACTGTTCTGAAAATAAATCATCTATTTTCTGCTTCCAGCGATATAAAATTACTTTTCCTCTTTTACTAATAATCACACTGTTTATTGAGGTGAATGACATTTTAATCCTTTTTTTGGTGTGTGTGTGTGTGTGTGTGTGTGTGTGTGTGTGTGTGTGTGTGTGATGAGTAACAATATCAATCCCTGATTTACATTGAATGACTTAGTTAATCTTTTATTAACAAAACGTATTACTGCTGTATTCTGTATAGACCACATAAATTTCGCACTTTTCTATTATGAATGACAACAACCATTTAATAAGGTGAGATTACAACTACAGTATAAATATATTTTTTCTCAAGTTATCAATAATAAAATCTCTACAGTACCTTACATGAATGAAGATTACATGACTAAAATTTTTTTAGAATATATGACTAGCTCTCCAAAGTTATTTATTCATAGATATATTACTCCCTTTTCTGAATCCTAAAGACGTTAAGAAATAAAAGCCAGTAGTACAGTAGTTGCGGAGAGTACGAAAGAAAGCCAAAATTGGAAAAGAGCGTATTGGGTCAAGTTTGTCGTTAAGGACGAGAACATGTGTTAATAGAAAATACTGTACTGCTGAAAAAAAATTAAGTGTTGTAAAATAATTCTATTTAGTGGTCTGATTCAATCATATAAAAATGTTCTGGAGAAAGGTTGTAGGTTGGCCGAGGCACCAGCCTCTTAAAGAGATTTATTGGGTCCTTTGACTGGCCAGATAGTACTACACTTCTCTAGTTACGGCTCATTTTTTCTTTACCTACACATACACCGATTACTCTGTCCTATTGTTTACACGCTAATGTACGTGACCCGTCAAAATTAACGGCTAAATATTTACAGATATGCACACATACGCACACCCACACACACACTGATTCAACCCCTCCCACACCCTCTCCCTAACTACCCAAAGAACATGGAAAGACCGAATAATTATACGCCTGGCTATGCAGTCGAGCATTACCGTATATATATATATATATATATATATATATATATATATATATATATATATATATATATATATATATATATATATATATGAAAAATTTTAAGTAATTTTTATTTTTCCTAACATACCGAGAATTACCTCTTCGGAGGGTCCTTGACCCTCTCTCAAACTCGACCAAGATTTCCCGCGCTACCCCCCCTATCTCGCTCCCGATAGTTCCTACCCCCGCCGCCAGGATAATTCCTGCGGCCCGGATTAGGGCAGGTCACTGCTTTTCCCGGGTCAGGATCTCATTAAGTCCTCCGTTTAGCCCGACTCGGCAATGGAAGAATGGCACTCGGGGACGGAAGGGAGGGCCATTACTCAGAGGTAATTCTCGGTAAGTATGTTAGGAAAAATAAAAATTACTTAAAATTTTTCATTTGTTCCGACACGAATACTTTACCTCGAATTACCTCTTCGGAGACTTACACTTTAGGAGGCGGGAGAGCCATTCTGCCACTTGGTTAGGCACATGGTGCCTGGAGGGCTACGTAATGCGGGGGTACAGAGAGCGGATAGGGGGTAGCAGTGGAAAACTTACGCTTATAATATAAGGCTTACCTCTTGACATTTTCTCTACTGAATCTTCTCCTGAAGAAGTAGGGATGAGTCTATTCACTTGTTGGGGACGTCTTCCAGCCTGCCACTACACAGCTTGGAGGGCGGCGATGACTGTCCCAATGGAGAATCCATCCAAAGACTTTCTTGAGTAGTCTTTGAGGTAGTGGGCCGTGAAGGTCGACTGGTGTGACCAAGTGCCGGCCTGCAGGATCTGGCCCACTGCCATATTTCTCTCAAAGGCCAAGGAAGTGCTCAGGCCTCTGATGTCATGGGGACGGGGAGTGCCTGGTACCGCCACCTTGTCTTCTTCATAAGCCCTAGTGATGACTTGTCTCAGCCAGAAGGAAATAGTGTTCTTGGACACTTGCTTCTTATTAACGCCTGAAGAGACGAAGAGGTTCTTGGCACCCGGACGGAGATGGGCCGTCCTTTCCAGGTATTTCCTGATCGTCCTGACCGGGCATAACTTCAGGTCGTCCGTATTACCTGTCTTGGGGATGGCCGGAAAAGAGAAACCTTCAAACCTCGGGTCCCAGACTGCTGGGTTCTGAGTCTTTGCTACAAAGGAGGGTACGAACTTGAAAGATACCTCCTTCCACCCTTTGGAGTGTGCCACGTCGTAGGAGAGACCGTGGATCTCACCTACCCTCTTAGCCGAAGCTAAGGCTAGCAAGAAGACTGTCTTGAGGGTGAGATCTTTGTCCCCGATATCTCTGAGTGGTTCAAAGGGCGGACGACACAACATTTTCAGGACCTTGGCCAGGTCCCATCTAGGCACTCTCCTGGCTTGGGGAGGGCAGGATTGTTCGAAACTTCTAATCAGCATCCCTATGTGTCTTGAGGTCCCCAGGTCGATGCCTTTCAGGAGAAAGACTTGGCCTAAGGCTGCTCGTACTCCTTTAATAGCCGGGATTGACATTCCTATTTTATCCCTAAGGTACACTAGAAAATCAGCTATGTCAGGGACCGAGGCTTTGAGAGGTCTTATTTGTTTTGTCGCGCACCATTTCGTAAAGGCGGCCCACTTCGCCTGGTAGACTACGGTAGAGGATTTTCTTAGATATAGGGACATCCTCTTGGCTGTGGAGGAGGAGTACCCCTCCTTCCTCAGGAGTCGCTCGATAGTCTCCAGGCGTGAAGGCGAAGAGAGAGAGGGTTGTCGTGGAACCTGAGGAAGTGCGGTTGACTCAGTAGATCTGACCTGGGGGGCAGAGGCCATGGCGGATGGCTTGCCAGGTCTTTCAGATCCGCGAACCACTCTCTCTCCGGCCACCAGGGCGCTACCAAAGTCATCTTTAGGTTTTGGGAGGTTCTTACTCTGTTGAGCACTTGTCTTAGCAGCGTGAAGGGGGGAAAGGCATAAACGTCCAGGTTGTCCCACCTGTGCTGGAAGGCGTCTTCTAGGGCTGCTCCTTCGTCTGGTACCGGGGAGCAATAAACCGGTAACTTGGCGTTGAGCTTTGTTGCGAATAGGTCTATCACCGGGGAGCCCCAGCGTTGAAGGATGAGTCTGGCCACCGCTGGTTGTAGGGACCATTCTGTCCCTACTATCTGACCTATCCTGCTGAGGCCGTCGGCTAGCACGTTCCTTTTCCCGGGGATGAACCTTGCTAGCAGTGTTACCTGGTGTTCGTCCGCCCAGTGCAAGATGTTTACGGTGAGGTCGCACAGTTCCTTCGACTTCATGCCCCCTTGTTTCTTGATGTAGGCTACCACCGTGGCGTTGTCGCACATTAGGGGCACGGTGTTTCCCTTCAACCGACTTGCAAAGTGCAGACATGCCTTTTGTACTGCTTTTAGCTCTAGGACGTTGATGTGGCGATGCTTTTCGGTCTCTGACCAGGTCCCGCTTGCTGTTTCCTCCCGCAGGTGGGCTCCCCACCCTACGCTGGAGGCGTCCGTGAACAGGAGAAACTCGGGGGGACAGGACCCGAGGGGCATCCCCTTGAGGGAGTTCGACTGGCATCTCCACCAATTCAAGGCTGCTTTCGTGTCCGGGAGGACTGGGATCGATGTTTTCTGAGAGCCTGTCTGGGACCATAGAGCCTTGAGGTTCCATTGTACGGGTCTGAGCCGTATCTTCCCTTGGGGGACTAGCTTCTCTAATGAGACCAGATGGCCTATCAGCCTCTGCCAGTCTTTCGCTTTCCTGGGAAGCCCCGACAGGAACGGCTGAATGATCTTGACGAGGTTCTGTATCCTGTCTTCCGAGGGGAAGGCCTTCCCCTGCACGGTGTCCAACGTCATCCCCAAGTACCCCATTTTGTTGGATGGCGTTAGGTTCGATTTCTCCAGGTTGATAATGATTCCCAGACTCCTGCAGAATTGGAGGAGGTCCTTCCCTTGCTCTTCCAAGAGGGCCTTTGAACTGGAAAGGAGCAACCAGTCGTCCAGGTACCTGATGAGGCGGATACCTCGTTCGTGAGCCCATACTGAGACTGTCGCGAAGACCCTCGTGAACACCTGAGGGGCCGTCGACAGTCCGAAGCAGAGGGTCCGGAACTGCAGGATCTGGGAGCCCCATTTTACCCGGAGGAACTTCCGACTCGACGGGTGGACCGGAATTTGGAAGTACGCGTCCTTGAGGTCGACCGTCATCATAAAATCTTTCTCCCTCAAGGACATCAGGACGGATTTTGGGGTGTCCATCTTGAAGTCCGTCTTCTTGACGAACCTGTTGAAGGCCGACAGGTCTATCACCGGTCTCCACCCCCCCGTTGCTTTCTCCACCAGGAACAGGCGGCTGTAGAAGCCTGGCCCTGGGAGAAGGACTTCTTCCATGGCTCCCTTTTCCAACATGGAGGAAACTTCTTTTTGCAGGGTAGCCCTTTTCAACGGGTCCCTGGGAGCTAACCATTCTGTTTGGGTGGCTGGAATAAGAGGGGGTGAGTCCGCTATGAAGGGGATCCTGTAGCCTTCTTTCAGGACGGACACCGTCCAAGCATCCGCCCCATACGTTTTCCATGCTTGCCAATAGGGTCTGAGGCATCCCCCAACCCGAGGCTTGGGCGGGAGTAGGGGGCCTCTCCCTCTACCTTCTCCTAGAGGGGCGGCCTGATCTGCCCCTCTTCGAGGCGGAGTAACCCGACCTGAAGGAGCTGGCAGAAGCTGTAGCTCCCCTGCGGAAGGGCTGAGGAGTTGATGTCCAGGAAGAGGCGGGGGCGTCCCTCCTCGAAGAGCTGGGGACAGCCTGAGGGGTCACGGCACTATCCGAGACTGACCTCCTATAAGGAGGCCTCCTGGAGGATGTTTGCTTAGGGATGTTGGTTTCTCTCCTCTTGGACACCTTCTCCATCAGCACTTCTAATTCCTTCAACGGAAACAGGGACTCGCCTCCTAGGGGTAGGGCGCGAATCACTCGCGCCTGTCTGTCTGGGATTTTCCTTGACACTTTGGAAAGCACTGTGTCCCTCTTCCGGAGGACCCAGTTGGCCGTCAAGGAGAGTGCCTGATACGCCATAAATTTGAGAGCTTTCCCCACGGAGGTGATAAGGTCTGACAGGAGACCTTGTTGTTCCGGGTCGTCGGGGTCTGTGGAGGCCTGTACATTAACTAACGTGGAGGCCCACCAGTCCAGCCATGAAGAGACGTTAATCATGTCCCTCGACATCTCCTCCATCATGCCTGCTTCAGAGGCCGAGAAGGACACAGGGGCTGAGCTGGCCCTTTCGTCCGAGCCGCCTTGTCCTAGGATATCCACGGCTGAGTCCACTCTACAGGGGCCTGGGCGTCGCCCTTCCGGGATATAAACTTTGGCCTGTAGTTTAAGACCCTGGAGGAGTTTGGAGGAACTCTGGGACCTGGGGGCCTCCGCAGTGCTGGCCACCAAGTTGTCTATGTACTCCTGGCCGAGTACTAGGTCTGGGGCGAGAGGCAGGGCCAGAGAGGACTTCGGAAGGACGTCCCGGTGCGTGTATCTCAAGAGGCTCGACCTCCAGGTATTCACCTTCGTCGCCGCGGGTTCCGGAATCCCATGGGTCCTTCTGACGAGGCCTACCACTCTTCTGTAGGCGGAGTCCTCCGACGGGGAAACCTCGCCTCCGTCGACCGAGGCATCGGCTTGGCTGAGGGGAGCCGTGCTTGGGTGGTAAACTGGCCGCTCCCTACTAGGTCCCAGGGAGGCCATCCCGCAACCGTAGGGCGCACCGTACACGGTTGGGTCTCGCCGTGTGGCGGGTGCCACCGACCCCGGGAGGCCTTTCGACTGGCCCAAGGCTCTGGACGCGGAGGACACGGTCCCGGTGGGAAGACCCGACCCCGGCAACCGGTCCTTCCCGCTCGACGTCCGACCCAGCTGGGCTGGTTCGGTCGGGCTGTCTTCTCGGAAGCGCGCTTCCTCCCGCCGGGCGGGGTGAACCGAAGGCCTCGAGGACTTGTGCCTGAGAGTGAGGTCCTTCTTGCGTGGCCGGTCGAGCGGTTCCAAGTTGTATGTAGGCAGTGACAACTTGGAGGCTCGATCACTGGACCGAGAGTCTGGAGAGCGGTGCTTCCTGGACTCTCCTGGGGGCACGTAGAACCATTCGCCGCCGCCGGGAGAGACCTCCCTCTTGTACTTACGGGAGTGAGAGCATGGTCGCCTCCTACTGTGCCGCGACCTCGACCTGGAGCGGGAACGATCACTATCGGTCCGCGCTCTCTTACGGTGCCGTTTCTCCCTGCGTTCTCCCCCGGAGGATAAGTCTGCTTCCAAAGAGTCCGAGGGTGCCACGTTCCTCACGTAACGACTGCTAGAGTGATGCGCAGGGGAGGCCCTTCGCCGTCGACCGTCCGAGACAGGGTGCTGGAGAAAGTCCTCGGGAACTGCTGTGGATACCGAGGGTACCGAGTCCACTCTGTCCCTGCTAGAAGGCCATGGACCCAGGGATACGTCCATCCTTAGCGGTGACCTCCCTGGAGTCTTCGGTAACTTCCACCCGAAGGCGTCGCTACTCGGGTGACGAATTCTCGAGTGGTTCTCTTCTGGCGGGGGGGAACCCGACGCACCGGCCCACGAGGGCGGGGGGGAGACTGAGATCGCCACACTGCCCCATACCGGGTCTTCTGAGGAAGCGTGATCCCCTGCCACGTGGCCCGATTCGCCCGAAACACTCGCGGCCCTTCCGTTTACTCCCGAGGGGCCAGCCCTTGGTTCCTCCCTCACACTGGGTTCACTTGGGAGGACACTATGGCTAACAATCACACTGGGGGCTTGTTGGCCACTCCTCTGCGAAGGAGACGGAGAGGCCGAGGCTTCGTCGGACCAATCACTGACCGACTGTAAGGAGGACACGCCACTCACTTTCTTGGGGGAACGCTTAGACGACTTCTTTTTCTTTGTACCATACCGTACCCACTGAATGCCGTCCCAACTCACGCACTCGGGACATGTGTCCGAGGAGGAACAAACTTTACCCCTGCACGTGGAACAAAGGGAATGCGGGTCCACTTCTGGTTTAGAGAGGAAAGCCCCACACGACTTTCCTGCTCTAGGACCAGGACAACGACGCACGTTCTCCATCGTTCGCACACGAAGGTCAACACTAACGAGTTACAGAAACCCTGGATAACACAAGGGGAACGGACTGAGGACACTTTGCGAAAACGCACTATCGCAGAAAAAACACAAGTCCGTACACTGGGAACACGTGGGATCACAACGCGCCAAAGGATCGAGAGTTTAAGCGAGAGAGTGAGATGTTTCGTATCTCACGACCAAGGACTTAATGGGATCCTGACCCGGGAAAAGCAGTGACCTGCCCTAATCCGGGCCGCAGGAATTATCCTGGCGGCGGGGGTAGGAACTATCGGGAGCGAGATAGGGGGGGGGGTAGCGCGGGAAATCTTGGTCGAGTTTGAGAGAGGGTCAAGGACCCTCCGAAGAGGTAATTCGAGGTAAAGTATTCGTGTCGGAACAAATATATATATATATATATATATATACACACACACATAGCCAGACACTTGCTCTTTATCATATAAGGAATATTCTCCTCTTACCTTATACACCTGACAGCATTAAGATAAGAAAAAAATTCTTCATCACTCATGGAGTTAACTACTGCACTGTAATTGTTCAATGGCTACTTTCTATTCCCCACTTGGTTTAGCTATGAAAAGCAGCTCTTCTATGAGAGGGACACCATAAAAAAAATCAAACAATTGTTCTCTAGTATTGGGTAGTGACATAGCCTCTCTAACTTGGTCTTCCACTGTCTTGTATTAGAGTTCTCTTCCTTGAGGGTATATGCAGGCACAATATTCTATCTTTTTCCTAATTTCCTCTCCTTGCTGGGTATTTTTCCCTGTTGGAGCCACAGGCTTAATAGCATCCGGCTTTTAAAACTAGGGTTATAGCTTGGCTTGTAATGATGATAAAGCACAAGAAATCTGAAACTAAATTGACATAGAAAACAGGAGAAAAAATAGAAAAGCCGGAAGTCCTACGCCTACAACACCTTATGAGTTCAAAGGCACTATGAAAAAAAAAAACGCTAACAAAAGTAGAAAGAAAACTTCGCTTAAGGTGTAACAATACTTGTATTAAATGGGGAAAAAATCTCTTCTTGATGTTAGGAAGCAGAGAACACAACAAAAGAACCAATAAAATATTTTTAACAACTGTGTTCATTAATAACGAACAAGAGGGCATCAAGACATGGAACTTGCAAATACAGGCCTGACGCCCTACACAAACCAAAATCACTTTAGTATATTTATGAAAGAAAATCAGAGAAGCATGTAGTGCTCACTTACAAACAAGAAAAAAAAAACAAGGTACACATCCTGACTTATTATACCTCTCTTAAGATCTACCATAAAGTAAATGTATGTCATTGCAGCAGTTCGCAGCCACCTCCCCACGCTAGAGTGCCTATATAAAACACAGGTACATTACCCCCACGCAAATTGACAGCGTCATCTATGAATAAACGCCGTCACAACTAAAGTGTGTTGTGTGCACGGACTACTATTGTCCATTGGTTGATTGAAAAAATGGTTATATATCATTTTTAAGTAGACTTTTTTCGGAATTCCTTTATTTAAAAACCGAAACAATATTTTGTTTGCATTTTTAAAACAAAGGCATTATTCTTAACAGTGATGAATGTATTAAATAGTAATGTCTAATCACCTGTATGATATTTACTTAGATTTTGTTGAATTGAATACATTTTGCATGTAATAAGTTATCAAGACCCCAAAGTCATCACAGACTCATCAACTATAGATATACTGTTATTATATAACCCTGTAAATAGATATGTAAATAAATATTAAGTAATTTAAGTTTTCATAATTTTGACAACTGGCTTACAATTTCAATTTCATTATTACTAAAATTTCCTGGTACCTGACATACATTAACTCTATAAAACAATTACCTTTATCATCTGGGCACATGAAATCATCACTGGTGAAGTGTTCCTCACATACATTAGACATAGCTGGAGGATTTTATCTAAACCAGTTTTGAAGTTTATATAATCTCGCCTTTTTAAATCCACCAACTTTGACATCTACATATCATGTTTACTTATTGAAATACTAGGTAGTTTTTTCCTGTTTAAAGTAAACAATTTCACTAATACACTAACATTGAAAATACGAAGTGTTGCAGTTATGCTAATATTATACATAACATACCTAAGGTAGATCAGCAAAACTAAGGCTATTAAGGCTGTTTTAATAATCAGTGATAGTGTATTCTATATACACTGTACTGCAGTTGGCCTCAAACCTAAGGCTAAGTTGAATATTTTACTTTTTCCATGACAATACAAAGGGAACTGGTCTTACCTTTCCATTGTCTTCTCTTTATCTTTCCCGACTTATAACAAAAAAGAAGAAGAAGAGGAGGAAGAATAAGACAATTCCGGTTCTTAAACCGAGAATTGCTGCACTTTATGGCAGCACAATACTGCACGCGACCTCGTTTGTTCATAGATGTCGCTGTCGTGAAAGGTGGGACCGTGGGACAGTTTCCCTACGGGTAGGACCAACACGACACCTCTAGTTGTATTTACTCTATGAATCTGCTCTACAAAAAATGTATGTTTATATATATTCAAGTATTGAGCCACAACTTAGTTTTAACATAAAACTCACAGTATCTCAGGAATAAATAATAGAAAGAAAAGTGTTTCTCTTGGGCCAGGATTCGGTTCTCAGCCAACGGGGAAAGCACCTACCATTAAAAGAACGTCCTTTAGGATATCTATTACTGAGGTAGAGTGAATCTGATATCATTACTAATTTGTGGCTCAGTATTTGAAAGTTTGGATCTCACGTCATTTATTGACAAACTATCATGCATTCACATACATACATACATACATTATATATATATATATATATATATATATATATATACAGTATATATATGTATATATATACACACATATATACAGTATATATGTATATAGGCTATATAAATTTATATATATATATATATATATATATATATATATATATATATATACATATATATATATATATATATATATATATATATATATATATATATATATATATATATACAAAGGAGTTATGTGGATTGGTAGATAAAACATTGGGCGTGGTTGTGAGGTTGTGATAAAAAAGAATTGTATATGATTGATGGAAGAGTAGGTGTGTGCTGATTAGGGACTGTGAGCTAAAACTGCTGAGGATGGTAAAAATTTAATAATTTTCGTTGAGGGAAACAACTGAGAAGCTGGAAGGAACAGTAAAAGGAATCTAGGAATATGAAGTAACGAATGATTGTATAGGTGGCGAAAAGATTAAACTCGTTGATTCATAAGTATTTAGCAGATAATACAATGGATGATATTAGGATAAAAGACGTTTCACGGAATATGTAAAAGGTAGTATGATGTTTGTTAAATATTTAATAAGAGTATTTAAATGTTTCTGGAAACCAAAGTGGAAATATATAAGTGAGTTTGCTGAGCCAACTCCCCTTAATGTAAGTGATTTTTTAAGTTGAATTACAATGAAGGTAAAATGGTTGACGGTGTGAAATTGGCTTCTTGTATAATATATGCGGCGTGAGGAAGATTCATACGGTCAGAAATTTGAAGATACCCACAAGTAGATAAAACTCTTATGCCAAATCCTAATATCAAAAAGCTGTATCGACTGCTTAACCCTTTAATTCCGTACATCAAATAAAGGCAAAACACCAACATTGCCCTAATAAAAACAGAGCATGCAATTACTCTGCAATGGTTCGTTTTTATAGCTGGGTCACGTGTCGTAAAAGGGGCAGGTTATATTCTGAAATCTCGTCTCGGTTAATGAAACTTAGGAGATTTACAAACACGCCCATTCTATATCCAAAAGGTGACATTGAAGCTTTCATATAAGAACGACGACTATTCCAAAGAAAAAACTGTGATAATACTGCTGAAAGGCCCAACATAATGTATGCAAATCATATGTAACATAAAAGGACATCGGATCCTTATGAACCCCACTATAGTCCATTTCTTTTATCGAGGAAGATTTGCACCGACTCGCAGCGGTGCCCTTTTAGCTCGGAAAAGTTTCCTGATCGCTGATTGGTTAGAATTATCTCGTCCAACCAATCAGCGATCAGGAAACTTTTCCGAGCAAAAAGGGCACCGCGGCGAGTCGGTGCAAATCTGCATCGCTAAAAGAAATTGACCATAGTATGTATTTATCGAATAAGTATATTGACTCATAGATCTAACATGGTCATAATTTTTCTTACGAATGGGAGACGGCAACTGGAAGATGTAACCGCCCCCCCCCCACTTTAACAAATACTATCCTATAAAGTCGCATACAAAAATCACATAATAATGAAATAAACTCCCTTGCCTTTTATCCATTGATATAATAGTTTGAAACCTTAGAAAAATGTAGAATAAGGATTATCCTTCAGAGAAGATGCTAAATGAATAAATTCAGACATTATCTTTTACGTTATATTAAGAAAACAGATTGAATTTAAATAATAGTCATATCCAAACACTAATACAGATTCTCTGACTTTCACCTAGTTCAATCCCGCACTAAATTCAGCTGGTCTTATCTCAAAATCTTATTGTCCCAGAAGTTTGCATAATTTCTTCGTTTTGCATGAAGATGGAATTCATTCAGATCCTCGGACACCACCATGACAATGTTAGTTCTATTTCAAATGTATTGTTTTAACAAAAGGATTTTGTTTGCATATGCTCTAAATATTGCATATTCCACGTTTCTGAATGCAGGGCAACTGGGTTATTACAGACGATGGAAAATAAATATATTTCTAAATGTGATATATTACTGTATAAACACGGCTCATTACTCCACATAACCATTGCAATGCCCTTAACATTACCATAAATGAAAAACCTATATCTCTTCCAATAATTTAACGCTGATGTCAAAAGTATGGTAACAATATAGCATATCAACATTACCGTTTGACGTTATTAATGTTGTTATATTTATAAAATATTCAACAACAATACTACCTCCAGCCTAATTACTCAATATTATTATCTTTACTACATACTCAGTAACAATATTAACAAAAAAAAAAAAAAAAACTTTTCAACACTAACTTTACCATTGAAAACATTCCCAAGTAATTTCTTATCCTTTTTTGCAAACATCTCAAAACGTTTTTATCATTAACAAATGTTACCTCTGTTATGAGTATCCCTTATTAAAGCACATGGGTGTCTAATTATAATTTTCTGAACTATACACAGATTATATTAAAATGTACAATGTAACGACTTTACAATAGAAAGTTACAGATTAAGTAAGAAGTAAACATGCCGGCTAATTCTAATTACATATAGTTCATTCACTGAAGAGAAATTACAGTCTTTTCTTTATGGATGAGGTGCCATGATCATCTTATGTAGCAGAGATGCTTGTTTATAAAACAATCTTCATGGAACAGCCTATGAAGCTGTTTCACAATGCACAGCAAACAGAACATGTACTCTTAAGGTCAGTGGCCAAGGCCACTCTCGACCCATGCAAAGACCAAGGAGGACCAGGCGATGGGTGATGATGATTCGGCTGGTTGATCTTTACCCGACCGACCAAGCCTACCTTACAAGGATAGTTAAGTGTTGTTATCCAGTGAAATTTACCAAGTCATGACCCTAGTTTGAACTCTGAACCCACAGATTAAGAGTTGCAGGCAATCCTAACAAATTAACTCTAACCTACAGTATTACATAACATTTGATTTTAAACAAATCCATTTTCAACATACTGAACTCAATACAGCATGATGGGGTGTATTTTTAATTAACCTTTTATAAAACATAAATGACGTTCTTTATTTTAAAAGGATTTCCATTTTGAGCAACAGGACACCAATGAAATTGCAACACACTAAAGCTGACATTATCGTCCAACATAATATGGAATGCGAACTGTGTCACTCAGTTTTATCCCCATAGACATAATATGATATTTAGTAATAAAGGATGTACGCTATGATAATATTAAAACTATTGCACTAAAACATGAAAACAATTATATTAGCACTATGCCAACCATGGTTTGCGTACGGATGTTGACATAATTGCAAATGCTGATACTAGTCAGAATATACACTGGATACTCCGAGAATCCATAAAGGTTTAAAGGCCACTCAGGAATGGCAGAGACAAGGGACTGACATTGCCCTATCGAGTAGGACAATGCCCTAGAGACTGCCCATATTGCCTATGATCAGCGCCCAAGGCCCCTCTCCACCCAAGCTACGACCAAGGATGGCCAGGCAATGGCTCTTGATGACTCATCAGATAGACCCCAAACCCCATATCCTTAGCTCAAGGATGGTGAAGTTGCAGCGACCAAAGGAACTAACGAGTTTGAACGGGACTTGAACCCGAGTCTCGCAATCACCACGCTAGGACGATACCCACAGGCCACCACAAACCTTTTGTAGTTTGAGGGTTTATTGTAGGTCCTATTATAATTTTTACAATAAACTAAAGAATATATTTCAATAGGAACTATCATGCGATTCAGACACTGAGATGGATGCCAACCTTAAATCAAACTGAGCACCAATGCTGATGCCTGTGCCAAGCATATAGAAATACCACAATCTAGATAAACAATATAGACTTATCAGATGATATATCAAATAATAGTTTTTAAGCTTGGGCAAATTTTACTCCAATGAGCCTAACCATAGTAAGGACTAAAGATAGATTTTATTCAATATCTGCTCATCAAGACCTTTCATTTAATACGTAATATATACATCTTTTGAATAACTTATTTTTCAGCATAATGATTTTATATCATTATGCATAATAAATACTACCATTGAGGCTTTGGTTCGTTTGGCATTGTTAGAGTAAATCTTGTGTCTTCTTATCAATGACTTTACCGTGCATTTTAACATCATAACTTTCACAAGATCATTTCGTTGTGCAATAGGAATTCTACTTTTGGTTCGTAACCCACGGCCAAAATCATGACTAACACATTTCAAGGGTATAATACTATTACATTACATACACCAAACAAAAGGTCATCTGAGTTTGAAAAGAGTTCAAGTGTTCAAATTATACATATTTATGATAAATGTTAACAGGAATGATAATATTCATTATCATAAAGTTTTCTAGCAGTTATGGCGATTCTTTCCCTTTAGATCTTCCCAGACGAAACTATCTAACAAAGTAGTTAGCATGCAGTTAATTGTATTATTCTAAAAATATCTTCAGCTTGAGACCAAATTATGGAATAATATTCATAATCATATCGTTAAATAGGAAGATTTTCATAAGTTCTTTACTTCTCTGTTTATTTTCCTAAAGGGCTGTTTTCCCTATTAGGACTTTCAACATTCTGGTTTCCTAATTTGGTTGCTATTTTATAAATAAGTATAATAATATAATATATACAAAGTATCCAGATCTGTGCAAATAAGATAAGCCATTTTTAGGTTGTCAGCAGAAATGTCTGCGAGATTATAATGAAATATATAATTAGCAACATATAACACTAAATGTGTCAGCGAAGGAAATTCGTCTTCATCAACCAAACTGCCTAGAGATTTACATTGATCTATAGAATCACAAACAATAATGTGAACTTCATTGTTACACAAATAAGAAACATTTAAAACATTGCAAAATAATGGTACGCTAAGACTTCAACAAAAAATGTTTACAAAAATACATAAGGGGACGAAATGAACATTATAAAAAAATAATTGGGTTCAAGAATTTTCCAACAGACGCAACTTTAATAAAAGGCTTAATACTCTTCCGTCAACATTATTTCAATGACATCGGAGGAATCTTAATGCAATTATCTTTTGCTGGATAAACTCTACGAAATCTACGAAAGTTTCTTAAACAAAATCAACTTGGTAGTTAACTACGAAACTTAAAACCATTTTTTCTACAAACGTGTTCACTAACCAAACACTTTATATAAACGTAGGTAAAACTATATACATCCTGTAAGCAAAACACTCTCTCTCTCTCTCTCTCTCTCTCTCTCTCTCTCTCTCTCTCTCTCTCTCTCTCTCTCTCTCTCTCTCTCACTATTATATATATATATATATATATATATATATATATATATATATATATATATCGGGGAAACGTGATGCTCAGATGGAAAAGAACCACAGGGAAAATGAAAAATAAGAAAACCGTCCTCTGGAGAAGTATCATGAAAATACTGAGGACTTAATCTTCCTATTTTTCATCTTCCCAGTGGTTCTTTTGCACAAACACACGCACGCACACACACGCGCGCGTGCACACACACACACACACACACATATATATATATATATATATATATATATATATATATATATATATATATATATATATATATACACCCACACACACACACTGTATATTCACCGTCAGCCGTAACTAGTCCACTGAGGGACAAGGCCTCAGACATGTCCTTTCAGTGACGTGTATAAATTTATATATATATATATATATATATATATATAAATATATATATATATATATATATATATATATATATATATATATATATATATATATATATATATATATATATATATATATATATATATATATATATATATATATATATATATATATATATATATATATATATATATACACGGCACATATACATACTGTTTATTCCGAGAGAGCGAGAGAGAGAGAGAGAGATTATGCTAATATAAATACGGAATATAAGTACCTATCAAAACAAACTAACAAGAAAGACACACATGACAAAAGAGCAGCTGGATAATCCGACAATGAGAAGCCAAAGGTTATTAACACATTCCCCCACTTGTGGCAACAGAGCAGTAAATGAAAAATGCAGACAGCATGTTCCGGCTTTTGCCTTGAGCACATCGAGTTACTAATTAACAACTTGCTATAATTCTACTTTCAGTGACGTTGTTACATGTGAATATTAATGATGTAATTAATCGACAATCGAATACCAGATAACATTATTAAAAGATTCATACGGAACAATGCTGATATCAGGCTAACGAGGATCTACGTCAAGAAAAAAAAATGATTTAACATGGAATTTGGGTCAAGCACCGGAATTAGGTCATATGGGGTCAGAGAGAGAGAGAGAGAGAGAGAGAGAGAGAGAGAGAGAGAGAGAGAGAGAGAGAGAGAGAGAGAGAGAGATGCAATAATTTACAGATTATTGATGAAGTCTTAATTTAATTTGGGGTTGTTTGGAAGGTTACTGATGAAAAAAAATAATCTTAATTCAAAGATTACGTAGAAGCGAAACTACAAAAATGTAAATATATGAAAAAACTACGATGGATTTTACCAGATATTCGTCTTAAGTAAATCCCTATCCACCTTCTTAGTTAGTTAAAATTCCATGATATAAGGTTTAGCGCCTGCATCCCTTTCAAATATTACTGATGCAAGTTTCAATATAAACTAAATAGCAATACTCGCTAATTAAATAACAAACTGCGGAAAGCCTCTGTTAGAGAGGATGAAGAAAGTTGATTGTCCTCATGACATTAATAATTGAAGTAGGAGAAAGAGACTGGAACGGAAATAAACTGTGAAAAAAAAATGGTAAACAGCATTAAAAATGTAAATGCATAAGTTGGCTCATTACAGAAATTGTCATGTAGACAATTATCATCAATTTACTTTTTTATTAAAAGAAGCTAACGATGAAACAGATGATCAAACTCGTGAACAAATTAAAAATGCACCCTAATTAACAGAAATGGATTACCTAATCATTATTATGTTTCGAATTGTTCTATAGAATTTGGGCCTAACGTCAAAGTCATCACTGACGCACATTTGGCCAAAAAAAAAAAAAAAAAAAAAACCAGCAGTTGTACTATAAAGTACATGTCAGAGAGGTTGGACAGGAAGATATAAGAAAGAGAGCAGAATCGGCGATAAAGTTAAGGGCTATGAAGTAAAAGCAGTTAGGAAAAGATGGGATGCTCCAAATACCATTATTAATGCCTGCATTGCGCCTTGTGAAAGTTAATTGGCGGAAGTACTCTATATGGGGAATATTATCATGTTAGTCCAATAAAATGTATTACTGATTAAGCTAATTCAGGAAGAGAATATGGAACATGTAACTTGAATTTTCATTCTATAGGCTGTCATTACTTATTAAACAAAACGGGTATGTAATATAGCATAAAATGTAAATGTAAATGCATAAGTTGGCTCCTTACAACAATTGTCATGTCCATTATTATCATCAAATTACTATTCTATGAAAAGAAGCAAACGATAAAACAGATGATCAGACACGCGAACAAATTAAAAAACCATCCTAATTAACATGAGAAATAGATATCTGATCATTATTATGTTTCAAATTGTTCTGTAAAATTCAGGCCATAAGTCACAGTCAACACCGACGTACATCTAGCGAAATAAAAACACAGTTGTACTATAAAGTAAAAATCAAAGAAAGCAGGAACAGAGGGTTAGGTTGAGGGCTAAAAAGTAAGTGCGGACAGAGAGAATTTGTTGCTGTGGCCTGATTGGTAACGTCTCTGCCTTGTGTTTGCCAGTCGGGGGTTCGAGTCCCTCTCAGATTCGTTAGTGCCATTAGTGTCTGCAACCTTACCATCCTTGTGAGCTAAGGTTGGGGGGTTTGGGGGAGCCTATACGTCTATTTGCTGAGTCATCAGCAGCCACTGCCAGGCCCTCTCTGGTCCTAGCTTGGGTGGAGAGAAGGCTTGGGCGCTGATCATATAATATATGGTCAGTCTCTAGGGCATTGTCCTGCTTGATAGGGTAATGTCACTGTTCCTTGCCTCTGCCATTCATGAGCGACCTTTAAACCTTTAAACCATTTATTAATGCCTACAGTGCAACCCCCTTGAGAAAATTATTGACGACAGTACTCAATAAGGGGGGAAAATTATCATGTAATCAAAAAATATATTACTAATCTAATTCAGAGAGACAATAAGGGACATATACCTTTAATTTTCATTCCATAAATAGTCATTGCTTCTTAAACCAAACAGGTATTAGATATAGATAAAAAATATTGATGACTGGATTAACCAGATCGAAATTAATTGATGTAAAATAAAATGTGTTATTCAGTATAATAGATAATTGCAAAGACTGATTCATCAAATTTGGTAAACTTGGCATCAAAATTATTGATAACAAATAAATTTTTCAGATCTTTCATACAAAATGACATTCACTCGGATATTTACTCAAAAACTTTATCTAAGCACTAATAAGAAAAAATCTATATGAATAGCTCACCTTATAATCTTCTAATAAATATACTATACTTGGCGTACGAAACTAAATAGCCAGTAACCTATCACGTTTCCTAAGACGTATGTCATTATTCGTATAAATATGGAACATATCTCTTCCATGTTATTCGATGTTCTCGAAATTAAATAACATAACATATCCTAAATATTGTACTTTTATATGTACGTTGCAACTAAAGTACATTATACTTATCATTTACATTAGCACTATATACCAAAACCAGTAAAAAACCCAAACGTGTAGGATTAGTTTAATTACTGACAAATAAATCTCATCTTATATCTTTGCTGCAATAAAAAAAAAATTATAAGTAACTCTATGGTTAAAAAATTACCTTTCTACTTTTAATCATATTCGAACAATACAAAAGAAAATGCCACTGAAAATATAACCATTTTTACTGTATTAAGAAAGATGAGAAATGGCCATCAGAGAACTCTATAACCTCATCTTATATATAATTGCATGGATAACATCATTAATAGTTTTTATATTGATAGATATTCGTTTTTGTGGACGAACCTTACACACTAGAGCCAAACTATCTTTTTAGTAAAAGCAACAATAACATATAAACAAATAAAAACATCGATAAACCTTGAGCACGATGCACGTTAAAGGGGGAAAACGATATAAAATCCAAAACAATATTAAAAATTATTGTCATTAAAACTACTCCAGTGACAAAAACGCCTTTGTCTCATTATAAAATCATGTTCAGATCTACAGACCTTTAAAGGAATAAGTAGCACTGCCAGGTGTGCATATCAGTTGCCAAAGCCTCCATGAGGCAAGATTCAACACTGCAATACGAAGAAGGTGCAATAAAGATGGAGGAAAAGTGAAGAAAAGGGAAGATGAAACTTAAGCGTTATAATAGAAATGGAAGATAAAAATATGCGGAAAATGGCACAAAAAAGAATAAAAAAAAATAAGGATAAAGCGAGTATAAGAAAAATTAATGTAGGAGGAAAGTTTATAAATAAAGGGAGGAGGGAAGGGAGTCGAATTACATGAGGTAATTAATGTAAGGAAGTGGTGACAAAGAAGACGAAAGTAAAATAATAACAAAAACGGAGAATTGTAGTAAAGGGATACGCTCAAGGACAAAAGAAAGTGGAAAACATCTAGGAAAGCAAAAGAAAAGCACAAGGAAGATAACAGAATAATAGTAACAGAAGCAGATCAGGTTGTGTGAAGGTTAGAGCTGAGGACAGACACACCACACTATGAATGAATTCCCCCAGTCTACATTTTCCTTTGTGCTCCACATCTGCATTTTCATAGCAATCAAAACAAGAGAAGGGATATATATATATATATATATATATATATATATATATATATTCTATATATATATATATATATATATATATATATATATATTATATTATATATATATATATATATATATATATATATAATAAACGGAACTAGGGTAAATTCATACTAACTAGGACAAACGTTGCCAAAATTAACTAATCGGACGATATATATATATATATATATATATATATATATATATATATATATACAGTATATATATATATATATATATATATATATATATATATATCACAGTATATATATATACATATATATATATACAGTATATATATATGTATATATATACAGTATATATATATACATATATATACAGTATATATATATATTATAGATATATATATATATATATATATAAAGAAAGATAAGGGGGATCGAATGTAAAACTGTATTAGTACTTACAATATTCGAAGGTAATGAGCGAAACACAATTTGCAGGGTGTGACTTACCTGGAAGAGAAAAGCAAAACGATTATAGTTATTGCATACATACATATTGCATTTTAATTTCTATCGTATCTACGAATATGTTATAAAAAATTCAAAAAAAAAAGTAAAATAAACCATTTGAAATCAAGAGGACGATTCCAAAAACGATTTATTTCTATCTGTAAGCATGGATTAGAAACTGAGGAATATAATAAGTACCACACATTCACATTTGAATCTTTGGAATGAGAAGAAAACTGTAAAGGAAAATGAACAGAAGATTTCGGAACTGGACAAAAAGTACGAAAACGCGATAACTAAAGAAAAGGTCTAGTCTCAAACTGAAATGTATTCCGTTAATCACTGTTCTATTTAAACAAAGCCCCAATATATTTCGTACGGGAGAAGGAAATTTTTAAGACACCCTCAATATATATATATATATATATATATACATATATATATATATGTACATACATATATATAAATATATATATGTATTTACATATATACAGTATATATATACACATATATATATATATATATATATAGAGAGAGAGAGAGAGAGAGAGAGAGAGAGAGAAGACTTTATCTGCTTCATAACCTATGCACATATTTTGAAGGAAAAAATGAGAAAACATTATCTGTAACATGTCAAGCTGTAGAGCTCATAAAACGAATCTTCTATACTTTATTCATATATCAAAGGGTTCTTTGAATAAAAAAATGTACTCATTACATTAATATTGGGACACATCTCTCAAGAACTGAAAAACATTAAAAAAAAAAAAAATGTAGCACGGAAAAGTTGAGGAATACATCAAGAGAGTCTCTCTCTCTCTCTCTCTCTCTCTCTCTCTCTCTCTCTCTCTCTCTCTCTCTCTCTCTCTCTCTCTTACAACACACAACCCTCAATAGTTGATTGGGCACAAGGAATTTAATTTACAGTAAAGATGGCGAGAAACACAATTAGTTTCAGAGATCGTACCAGATAGTTTCATCTCAGCCAGGACCGTACCCGGGAAAGGAACAAGATAAAAATAAAGATACATACAGTAAGTATATATATATATATATATAAATATATATATATATATATATATATAATTATATAAATTACATATATACATATATATATAAATATATATGCATATATATATATATATATATATATATATATAATCATATATATACATATTACATATATATATAATCATATATATATTATATATATATATATATTTATATAAGAGAGAGAGAGAGAGAGAGAGAGAGAGAGAGAGAGAGAGAGAGAGAGAGAGAGAGAGAGAGAGAGAGAGAGAGAGCGCTCTTTAATGGCATGCATGAAAACATAATCAACGTTACGAGGAAGATTTGAAAACTGCCTCCTTTGAGATTCTAAAACTTCCTTTGGAGATTTTTAAAACACTTCTTTTCTTCCTAATTCTCGGCTCCTTATGCATTGCGCTGCTGAAGCAGCCTTTCACTAGAATAAAAAGAAATATAAAAAACTTTCGCAAAGAGAAGTATGAAGAAAACTCTTCCTCCAAATTCAAGACTCCTACAAGAGGAAGAAGAAGAAGAAGGAAGAACAATTACAAGTTTAGATTAAACCTATATGCAAATGAAGAAAGTAATAAAAATTCCAGCAGGCAAGGGAATAAAAGGTGAGAGAAAACGGCCAGAAGTTTTTGCTCGTTAAAATGTGTGTCTAAGAGAGAGAGAGAGAGAGAGAGAGAGAGAGAGAGAGAGAGAGAGAGAGAGAGAGAGAGAGAGAGAGGGATTATTTTCACCTCGTTGGGCTGAGTATCACCTTGGCTAGAGTTTCTCGCTTTAGTGTTGTACAATATGACGGAGTAATAATTACAAGAACGTAGTTCCCTCTCCCTCCTAGCTGCGACTAAAAATAAAAAATAAATTCAATGATCAAGTCAACATAGGAATTGAAAGGTAGCCCCTAACTTATTGAGTAGAGTTCAACATTACTGTGCTTTAAAACCAGTGAGAGAGAGAGAGAGAGAGAGAGAGAGAGAGAGAGAGAGAGAGAGAGAGAGAGAGAGAGAGGTTCCCGGTAATAATGGAGTGCCAACAAGTGATGGACAACAAAGGTAAAACGTGCTAGGTTAATTACCAACTTAAGATTTCTTTTCCCCTTAGGGTGAGGGAGAGCAAGAGTAAGGGCGGGTAAAGGCGCTGTTGATGGGATATAAAGGTGGAGGAGAAAATGACGAGGAAGGTGAAGAAGGCTGCGACAGAAGAAGAGGGGTAGAAAAGATGACATCAATTTTATGGTTGCTCAAGACCATAAGAATCTCGCGCACCAGTTAAAGCTAAATAAAATAATGATACAAAAATAAACATATGGAATTAAATTAAAATAATCGGATGTACTACCAAAAAATGTGAAGATCATGAAATATAAATAAAAGTAGTTAAAGCGGATATCTATTCATGGAAAAGAGAAAGACACAGGTCATAAATGGGAGAAACATAAAAATGTAGTTTGAACTGATAACATACTGTATACTATAAGAAACGATGGCAAGGCTGATAAGAACTTTGTAAGTAAAATAATACCAGCATGGATTACTCATAACACTGTAGTGAAAGGATATGAATAGCTTAAAGGGTTGGAAAATAAATGACCTTAAAAAACCTACAAAAAAAAAAAATACAAAAAGGGCATCTAAAGCGACAAGATAACTATATTTAATAGACAGACAGAAAATATAAATAAGTATGAACGAAGATAAAGCAATATGAATTTGAAATTCAACACAAAATTATTCTGATAAAAGTGTGAATAAAAACGAGATGTACATATATCGAACAAGGCTATAACTAAACTGGAAGTCGAAATCAATAAACTTGAGAAAACTGATAAAAACATTTCAATGACATCCAAAACTATTTACCTTTCAGATTTTACAATTATATCCAGTATGTTTTGCTATTATTCATAGCTACATCTAAAAGAAAAATAATCCCGGTAGTTCTTTTTATAAGTTTCGGGAGTTATTGCTTCAATTTTAGAACATGATGCAAGTGTTTTCAATACAGAAATACATAACAATTCCTCCGAAATAGTTTTGTTCAGCAAATCCAATATCATTTATGGAATTGGGTCTCTAGTGAAAAGCTGGGAATAAACATTTGAAATGAGAGAGAGAGAGAGAGAGAGAGAGAGAGAGAGAGAGAGAGAGAGAGAGAGAGAGAGAGAGAGAGATTATCATGAATGATAAAATACACATTGGCTAATGACGGAAGTGTAATTTCCTCTCCAAAGGAACCTACTAAAGTAACCAAGATAACGATAACATATCACGTTATCTGTATGAGAGTTCCCTTCCCTCTTTTAACAAGGGAGAATAAACTGACATTCTAAAAGATGACAAAATATAATGTTCATAAAGACTATCTTTTTAAAATTTACTTTCATTTACATCTACTTTTGTATGTACGTAGTTAAGGATTATGTTCAACCTTTGTGTATTTTACTAGTCTCTTTGCAACCCTTTGAAATACTATGCCATGATAATACAAGGGAATTATGCACGGTATCTAATGATATTTCCAATAAGGATGAGCTATATACAATTTATCATTTCATGGAATGTCATGTCAAAGAAGGTCTATTTATCACATGCTAAAAATTCATCAAAAAATGTTCATGAAAAGCCAGCCAATGTCATGATGACATTGTTCCCCACCGTTATCCCTACATTAAGGGGTCGGTTGTCTGATGAGCCCTCTCCAATGCCTTCTATCAAAAGCATACTATACCACCAAACCTCTTCTCTCCATATCATCCTTCACCTTAGGGCCATCTAATTCTTTCCGCCTCCCTCTTCATCTTCTACCCCTAACAGGTTCCTCCCAAGCCCTCCTCACTCCCTCCCCATCATCCATCTTCAACATGTGCCCACAACATCTCTTCTTATTTCATCATTTTCCAATCTTTCAAGCAGTGATATTCCGATAATCCATCCTAGCGTTCTCATCTCTGTTCTCTCAAGCTTTGCTTCCTCTCCTCGGCTTAAAGCCCGTTTCTGATCCATACATTAACACTGGTCTTATTACTGTGCTATAGATCTTGTCTTTTACCTTGATTGGCTTTTTCTTATTACATACCCCTCCTATTACCTCCCTCCACTTTCCCAATGCTGGTTTTATCCTATTCTCAACTTCAACCTTAAACCTTCCCTCCTGATTTACAGTAGATCTCTAGAATCTAAATTGTTCAACCTATTTTATAACTGCTCCTCTACTTTCATGCACGGCTATCCTGTCCCTACCTTCCTTACTGCTCCTCATAGCTTCGGTCTTATCCATTTCCAAAGTCTCTTACCACTCTACCACACTTCTCTGTAATTCTTCCTCATTTTCAGCAGTAATCACCAAATCATCTCCATATAGCAACTCCTACAACTTCATTTCTGATCCTTTCACTTAACAGATCCAATACCCACACAAATAAAAACAGGCTTAATGCTGACCCCAGGTGTAATCCAACACTAACTTCAAAGGTTTTTGTTTCGCCAACAGCTGTTATCACTTTTGTCCGTGTCCTTTTGTAAATCATATCTACTATTCTAACCAACTTCTCCGGGACTTTATTCTTCCTTAAGCACCAAAACATCACTTCTCTTGGTATTCCACCGTAAGCTTTTTCTAAATCTACAAAAACACAGAAGAGCTTCTGATTTCCCTCTAGTCTTAATGTCCATTCCACCAAAATGTTTTGATGGTTTACATCCAGTGACCGGAATTTCCACTTTGCAAATGCATGAAATTTCAGAAGGAACCTGACCATTGAAGGATGCACGAACAAAAGTATCCATATCTACCTGGGATATCAAACCTGTCGAGGAAGAGAAATTCATCCTGACAGGCGTATGAGTTTCTGAAACCGAGTAAATTTACAGACATAACATATAAATCAACACCCACTTTTGATGAAAACGCTATTAACCATTAAGCCAAGGAGATGTATGCTCCTGGATGCAAATTTGTTAAGAGAAAACACCAACCTTGCAATCCATGGAGCTTGCTAAATCAGATATGTTGGGCTTCTCTACCTAGGTCCATAAAAAAGGAACCTTAACCTTGATAAAGTGAGAGCTCATGGATCTAAACCCGATGGCAGTGAAGTTAAATGAGTCCCAACCCACACCTTTAATGAGGGAACTAATCCTTCCACATTTATGTACAGTTAGACATAAAAATTCTTGGCACATATCATCTGAAGAAGTGCACCCTGTCACACCCTTGCTGCTCGTCGAGTAACCAAACAGCTAGTGTAGGGAGAGATGGCAGGAACTCGCCCTGCAATAAGTGTGTGACAGGGAGCACTTCCAAAGAGCAAGGTGGGCCAGGAATTCCAGAGTCCAACTGTACTTCCGTATTTAGATACGTTATTCACAAGAAATTATTGTTTCAAAGATTTTCAACATAATTATTTATATACAGATTTCGATCTTGGCTATTTTCGGGGTAAATTTAACCTGACCCGGAGTGCAATACCCAATAAAATGCTTCATTCTTTTGTCAGTCTAAAGGGCTACATGGCATCCATTTAAACTTGAAAATCTAAAAATAATTATTCATAACAAAATTAGCATTTTTAGAACGTAAATTTAAGGCAAATATCTACACGTACAACTTGAGATAAAAAAAAAAAAGGTGATAATAAATGATACCAAGATTAATCTGCCTTTTAAACGTTAATTGTGACATTAATTCAAACATCTTTCTTCCTATAAAATAAAACCCCATACATTTAAACGTAAATCAAGACATAAACTCATTCTAGTGTTGAAATACGTCAAAAAATGGTTATTTTTTTAAAAACTCCGGGTAATCTAAGGCGCGACAAAAAAAAAAAAAAAAAAAAAAAATGACATCCCTTGAAAAGCGATTAAAGGTGGCATTCACACACGAGCGAAGCACCGGCTATTGTTGGTGGCCAAACCATTTACTCCTTCCAAAAGTGAAACGTTGAAACAAACCTGGGACTTTCCGGAGTGATGAATTTTCTCTCAGCTGAAATATTTCGTATAAAAAAAAATCTGTATAAAAGGCAATGCTAATACCTCTTTTTTTTTTTTTAAATAATAGTTTGTTTGAATATTACAAACATTGCGATATAAAACTATTCATAATCCTCATCATCTCCTACGCCTGTTGACGCAAAGGGCTTCGGTTAGATTTCGCCAGTCGTCTCTATCTTAAGCTTTCAATTCAATACTTCTCCATTCATCATCTCCTACTTCGCGCTTCATAGTCTTCAGCCATGTAGGCCAGGGTCTTCCATGTCTTCTAGAGCCTTGTGGAGCACAGCACGTTTGGTGAACTAATCTCTTTTGGGGAGTGCAAAGACCATACCCAAACCATCTCCATCTATCCATCATTATGATCTCATCCACATATGGCACTCGAGTAATCTCTTATAGTTTCATTTCTAATCCTGTCCTGCCATTTAACTCCCAATATCCTTCTGATAGCTTTGTTATCAAATCTACTAAATCTATTGTTTATAAAACTATAAAACCAAACAGTTTCAAGCAAATTATACAAAAAGAAAAAAAAATAAAGAAATCCAAGATTTAAAACTAATTAAATTAACACAGCTAAAGGAAAATCTGAATCAGAGAACCAGAACTAAAATGAAAAGAATGGAGTTCAAAATACTGGCATCGTCAGGGGACATGATGTGTGGGCTCAGACCTTGAAGGCGTCGATAAAAAAAAAAAAAAAGATAAGAAAAAGATGAGATCAAAATAAAAGCCAAGGATATTTTTAAAAGGATAAAATATGCTTTCTCAATAATCTCCAATTTTCTAGAAAACATTGAGTGAATAGCCAATGAAATATTTACAAAATGTATTTACATAAAGAGAGGTTTTAAATTCAGCAACTGGATGTGAGTTGCAGGTGGAATGAACTGAACATGCAAGAAATGTTGCTGAATGTATACGATTTTCATTTTTCAGAAAACAGAATTTTTCATTCGATGGAAGAGATTTATTATTATTATTATTATTATTATTATTATTATTATTATTATTATTATTATTATTATTATTATTATTATTATTATTATTACAAGCTAAGCTAAAACTCTAGTTGGAAAAGCAAGAAGCTATCAGCGCAAGGGCTCCTACAGGGAAAAATAGCTCAGTCTGGAAAGGACACAAGGAAATAAATAAACTACAAGAGAAGTAATGAACAATCAAAATAACCGCATTAAAATGAATGTTTCATATAATCTGAAGACACTATAAACACAACCCGTTTTTTGCTTTTACTTTTTAAAAAATAGGCCTAACAAAATAAAGGAAAATGCCAGAACAATATATCTAGGTGATTGACATTCCATTACGAGGGATGAAAAACTTGAAAGATTTTGGATCATAATAATAATACAAAAGATTCTCTCTTTTCCAGTTTCCTTCGCTCCTACATAACACGTGTCACTGGGATTGTTAGATGACACTACAGTAATTTGCTATTTCATACATTTAAACATGAGAGAGAGAGAGAGAGAGAGAGAGAGAGAGAGAGAGAGAGAGATAATTTTTTTATATTGTTATCTTTATTGGCTATTGTTACAATAAAAATGTGTTATAAACATTAGTAGTACAGCCCAAATCCATTAAGCATGTAGCTTTTATATGGATCAGATTTATTTAACATAAAAAGAAGGACAGGCAAGTGATATGGCCTCGTTGAGGACACACACACACAAATACAAATACATGTATAAACTGCCCTACATATGTACATACATAAGCATATACCTACATATAATATGTACACATACATACACATACTCACACAAATACATACAGAGAGAGAGAGAGAGAGAGAGAGAGAGAGAGAGAGAGAGAGAGAGAGAGAGAGAGAGAGAGAGAGAGAGAGAGAGAGAGAGAACAAGTATGCAAAAAGGAATGTCAAAAATCAATGTTTACAAAATACTATGATGCACAACTGCCAACTCGACATTGGTGGAACACATAATTCATAACTACGTACATATTTCTGTAGCTGCACGAGGCTGCACATAATGTACACTCAACAAAAAGACTGAACGAAAATAATATCTTCATCTTTCACGTAAAATGAAATTCGTTATTGTTTGGACAAGAGCTTCAACCTACATTAGTTTGAGGGAAAGTTTTATACCAGTATTCGCATCCACATTTCAAGCTCAAATGTTGCTTTTTTTAATAAACCATCATTGTCCGAATGCAAGTTACTTGCCAAATAATAATTAAGATAGCCTTGTATAATCATAACTAGATTTCAAATTTGAGGATTAGGAATTATTTTAATTTAATTCATAACATTCATTGCATATTCAAATGTAAGTTTCAAGACCAATTTCAAATACCATAGTATTTTATAATTATTATCAATATCCCTATATTTGACAAAGTATAGCTAAAGTAACAGTTTATAACTCGTAGCAGTTCATGTTATAGCTTATGACCAGTCTGTATTATGGTACTTAATTATGAGTTTAATGGGCAGCATGGATATTGATTTCATTATCACTATTAGAATTTCGGTTGTCTGGACATATGGAATTAGGATAACCAGTAATATCCAATATAACATAAATTATCCCATTACTGAGAACATATACCATTTAAAGTTCCCGAAACCTTTTACATAATTGTAACCGTCAGTATCAGAATTTAATATATCAGAAAACTTGAATTTGTAGAATTTAAAGTACATGACCAAGCGTAGGTTAGTATAGTTGATGATATATGAAATGTAAAACTGAACGTAATCCAAAGCTTATTCAAAGTCACCATCTAATTCAATGCGCTACCACCATAGGAAACTGACCTACAACATTAAACACTAAAAAAATAATTGAAGGATAAAAGAAAGATATATATATATATATATATATATATATATATATATATTATATATATATATATATATATATATATATATATATAAATCGAAGTTTCTTTCCAAAACTAATGTCATTGCATTTCGAGGCCACAAAGCGAGAAAGGGAAAATAAAGCAACATAAATAAATCACACTTATGAAAACCACATCTAACGTGGCTGCGAGAATGGAAGAAGAAACGGAGAGGAATCAGACGCAGAAGGGAACCAGAGGAAGCTACTTTCCTCCAAATATATCGTCGCATCATCTGGTGATCAGTCAGGAGAAAGGAGGGACGATGAGGAGGAAGAGGAACGGATCTGCCCCATCGACCCCCATCTTTGATGGGTGCCGAAGACATATAGCCAGGATATTCCCAGCCATACTCCAAAACGCATCCTCAAAGGGATAAAAAGCTGCTCACGCAAACGAGCCGTGTCATCGCCAATCTCCTATCACGCCCGGGACTTAGTTCCTCTTCCCTTGAGTGAGAGAGAGAGAGAGAGAGAGAGAGAGAGAGAGAGATGCTGTGAAATATATAGTACAGATATCAAGTGCGAATCAAGTTTATACCGTAATCGAAATATGATTCAAACTTCTTTTCAATAATATTTTTAAAATAGAGCAAAAGCGAAATAAAGCTTGTTTTTCCTATTAATTCTTATTAGATACCCTTTCATAGAGCCTTTCCTCCTAAGTCACTAGGCGCATGAGTAGATGATGATGAGATACCCTTAACAATCTAATAAAAATAACTTAAACGCTACCCCAAATGAAATAAATAAACAATGGCCATATTATTTTCCCACTACAAGGACTCCCCGTTATTCACATTATAAAATATTAGTCAGAAAATTAGGGGCTCCCCGCCCCCTCCCTCCGTATGCGCACAAACACATGTACGCACGTGCGCTTACAAATTTTCATGTGTCAGTTCCGGCACCATCCCTTCCAAAAGCTGCAGCTCAGGGACACATCAATCACTCCAAAATTAGAGGGACATAATTGGAATTCTAATGGAAAGGAAAATGCGACGCAGGAATCATTGGACAAGACTCTAGAGGCACAGAATTATATTTGGATATTCAATCGTCCAGAAATATAAATATGGATTCCAGCTTCCAAGATTATTACCCTAACTTTATGAAATGAAGTAGCATTTCAAATCAAATATTAAAATCGATCAGAGCTAATATTATGAGAGAGAGAGAGAGAGAGAGAGAAGAGAGAGAGAGAGAGAGAGAGAGAGAGAGAGAGAGAGAGAGAGAGAGAGAATTTTACTATAGCAACCGGAATTGACTGAATTATCTTTCAATCCTTTCCAAACTCTTTAGTTGGGAGCTCCAGGACTTTCCAAGAATTCCGAAAAAGATATTATATATAAAAAACGTCTTAAAGGTGTACTTACTACAAGTCAATATTTTTTTTTCGTAGAAAAAATCCACTTTTTTTTTTTTTAATTTCTTCAAAAATACCGACCTACTGAATACTAGTACATTTTATACATTACCAACAATCATAATCAAACAATATCTACTAAAAAAAATCCAGTGTAAGCGACCCTTTAAAAATGGCAGGTAAATATTTAGATAGTTATGCACACACAGATTCAACCCTTCCCATACCCTCCCCTTTCCTAACTACAACACGATTCGGCAATTTATGGGAGATTGTGCTTCCGTGTGTACCTCTCGGTGCACCCCCTTTCACCAGGGTATGTCTAGACAAGAGACGGGGAAAGGCCGAGTAGTCATACGTTTGACAATGCCGCACACCGTGACAGGAAGTTATATATATATATATATATATATATATATATATATATATATATATATATATAATATATATATATATATATATATATATCCATATACCAAGGCACTTCCCCCAATTTTGGGGGGTAGCTGACATCAACAAAGAAACAAAACAAAAAGGGGGACTACTCTCTATGTTCCTCCAGCCTAACCAGGGACTCAGCCGAGTTCAGCTGGTACTGCTAGGGTGCCACAGCCCAACCTCCCACAATTCCACCACAGATGAAGCTTCATAATGCTGAATCCCCTACTGCTGCTACCTCCGCGGTCATCTAAGGCACCGGAGGAAGCAGCAGGGCCTACCGGAACTGCGTCACAATCGCTCGCCATTCATTCCTATTTCTAGCACGCTCTCTTGCCTCTCTCACACCTATCCTCCTATCACGCCATCCATCCACCCAAACCTTGGCCTTCCTCTTGTACTTCTCCCATCAACTCTTGCATTCATCACCTTCTTTAGCAGACAGCCATTTTCCATTCTCTCAACATGGCCAAACCACCTCAACACATTCATATCCACTCTAGCCGCTAACTCATTTCTTACACCCGTTCTCACCCTCACCACTTCGTTCCTAACCCTATCTACTCGAGATACACCAGCCATACTCCTTAGACACTTCATCTCAAACACATTCAATTTCTGTCTCTCCATCACTTTCATTCCCCACAACTCTGATCCATACATCACAGTTGGTACAATCACTTTCTCATATAGAACTCTCTTTACATTCATGCCCAACCCTCTATTTTCTACGACTCCCTTAACTGCCCCCAACACTTTGCATCCTTCATTCACTCTCTGACGTACATCTGCTTCCACTCCACCATTTGCTGCAACAACAGACCCCAAGTACTTAAACTGATCCACCTCCTCAAGTAACTCTCCATTCAACATGACATTCAACCTTGCACCACCTTCCCTTCTCGTACATCTCATAACCTTACTCTTACCCACATTAACTCTCAAATTCCTTCTCTCACACACCCTTCCAAATTCTGTCACTAGTCGGTCAAGCTTCTCTTCTGTGTCTGCTACCAGTACAGTATCATCCGCAAACAACAACTGATTTACCTCCCATTCATGATCATTTTCGTCTACCAGTTTTAATCCTCGTCCAAGCACTCGAGCATTCACCTCTCTCACCACTCCATCAACATATAAGTTAAACAACCACAGCGACATCACACATCCCTGTCTCAGCCCCACTCTCACCGGAAACCAATCGCTCACTTCATTTCCTATTCTAACACATGCTTTACTACCTTTGTAGAAACTTTTCACTGCTTGCAACAACCTTCCACCAACTCCATATAACCTCATCACATTCCACATTGCTTCCCTATCAACTCTATCATATGGTTTCTCCAGATCCATAAATGCAACATACACCTCCTTACCTTTTGCTAAATATTTCTCGCATATCTGCCTAACTGTAAAAATCTGATTCATACAACCCCCACCTCTTCTAAAACCACCCTGTACTTCCAAAATTGCATTCTCTGTTTTATCCTTAATCCTATTAATCATTACTCTACCATACACTTTTCCAACTACACTCAACAAACTAATACCTCTTGAATTACAACACTCATGCACATCTCCCTTACCCTTATATAGTGGTACAATACACGCACAAACCCAATCTACTGGTACCATTGACAACACAAAACACACATTAAACAATCTCACCAACCATTCAAGTACAGTCACACCCCCTGCCTTCAACATCTCAGCTTTCACACCATCCATACCAGATGCTTTTCCTACTCTCGTTTCATCTAGTGCTCTCCTCACTTCCTCTATTGTAATCTCTCTCTCATTCTCATCTCCCATCACTGGCACCTCAACACCTGGAACAGCAATTATATCTGCCTCCCTATTATCCTCAACATTCAGCAAACTTTCAAAATATTCCGCCCACCTTTTCCTTGCCTCCTCTCCTTTTAACAACCTTCCATTTCCATCTTTCACTGTCTCTTCAATTCTTGCGCCAGCCTTCCTTACTCTCTTCACTTCTTTCCAAAACTTCTTCTTATTCTCTTCATATGACTGACCCAGTCCCTGACCCCACCTCAGGTCAGCTGCCCTCTTTGCCTCACGTACCTTGCGCTTTACTTCCACCTTTTTCTCTCTATATTTTTCATACTTCTCTATACTATTACTCTGCAGCCATTCTTCAAAAGCCCTCTTTTTCTCTTCCACTTTTACCTTCACTCCTTCATTCCACCATTCACTGCCCTTCCTCATGCTGCCTCCAACAACCTTCTTGCCACATACATCACTTGCAATACCAACAAAATTTTCTTTTGCTAACTTCCACTCCTCCTCTAAATTACCAGTTTCTCTTACTCTCACCTCGTCATATGCCATTTTCAACCTTTCCTGATATTTACTTTTTACCCCCGGTTTTATTAGCTCTTCAACCCTCACTAGCTCCCTTTTACATCCACCTACTCTATTCCCCCACTCTTTTGCTACAACTAATTTTCCTTCCACCAAAAAATGATCTGACATACCGTTAGCCATACCCCTAAACATGTGCACGTCTTTCAATCTTCCAAAAATTCTTTTAGTTATCAACACATAATCCATTAATGCCCTTTCTACTACTCTTCCATTTGCCACTCTTACCCATGTATACTTATTTTTATCTTTCTTTTTAAAAAAGCTAGCACTTTTTACCATCTCTTGTTCAACACACATATCTACCAGTCTCTCACCACTCTCATTTTCACCTGGTATGCCATACTTCCCAATGACACCTTCTACCTCTCCAGCGCCCACTCTAGCATTTAAGTCACCCATGACAACTACATAATTCCTTCTACCCAGTCCTTCTACACACCTAGTTAATTCATTCCAGAACTCATTCCGCTCTTCTTCACTTTTCTCACTACCTGGCCCATACGCACTGACAAACGCCCAACATTCCCTACCCAACCTAACCCTTACCCACATTAACCTAGATGATATCTCCTTCCATTCCACTACTTTACCTGTCATCCATTCACTCAGCAATAAAGCCACACCCTCTCTCGCTCTTCCCCTTTCAATCCCAGACACTCTACCAGACATTTCACCAAACATCACTTCACCCTTTCCTTTCATCTTTGTCTCACACAAGGCCAATACATCCATCCTTCTACTTCTAAACATACTTCCAATCTCACATCTTTTACTCTCTATCGTACTACATCCACGCACATTCAAACACCCCAAAACTAGAGTGCGGGGAGCAGTTACTCTCCCCCCAGCTCCTGTATAAAAAATCCTGTGAGACGTTATCAAAGAATATATATATATATATATATTATATATTATATATATATATATATATTTATATGTATGTATGTATGTATGTATATATATAAATGTTTATATATATGTATATATATATTATATATATATATATATACACACATGCACACACACATATATATATATATATATATATATATATATATATATATATATACATATATATATATACACACATACATACATATATACACACACATATATATATGTGTGTGTATATATATATATATGTATATGTATATATATATATATATATATACACACACACGTATATATATATATATGTATATATATATATATATATATATATATATATATATATATATATATATATATATATATAGCAAGACACATGCTCATTATCATATAAAGGAAATTCCGTTGGGATAAGTATCGAATTATCTTTACTTCGTTATCCCTATTATTTCTGTCAGAATGTTCACACAAAGCTCCGACCTCTTTTTCTTACCTCAAAACAAAGATGGCTTCTCAGTGTTTTTTTTTTTTCTTTTTCTATTTGTACTACTTCTGTGGCCGTCCCACCTTTATCACGTAACCTAACACCCGACAGGTCACTTCTTCCATAATTTACTTGGGGGGGGGGGGGAGGGGTGGCGGAATGAGTAATTTTTGCATTATAGGATATGGTGATTTTTCAAAAAAAAAAAAAAAAAAAAAAAAAAAAAAAAAATAATTCCGGTTCTTAGAACACTAAAATTTGAAGGAAACTTTATCGTTCCATTCTAAGTAATAAGAACATATAGCTAGCAATGATATCATACCCTGCCTTCAATATAAATAGTGTAAGAAGTTAAAAACCTCTTGCTGGAACAAACAGATTTGCATACATTAACACCAACTATTACCACATCCAGTAATATCCTCAAATACTTTCTAGAGTAGTCATTAGTCCAGCCTCTGTGGGAGGCATAACATAACATCGCATTTAAGTTCGCAATTTCAATGTATTGAGCACAAATTTTGAAAGTCAGCGGTGTTTTCAATTTGAAAATGAAATTGTTTAGCATACACAACTTAACAATTATCTAAAAAAAATCGATATAATTTCTCTTTCACAGTAACTTTCTTAAAGATTCATTTTAGTTTTTTGTCCATTAATTCTGACCATTTGGTAGTGGACCTCACCATATATTATTGAATTAATTACGGGATCAATCTAATATGTCTATGGCAATTTTTCCATGAGCCTCTTCAGACTGACCAATGCATCCTTATTCAATATTCTGTGCCAACACTAATAAAAAAAAATATATATATAAAATTTTCCAAAAAAAGGAATTAAACATATGTAAACAATAGTCTCCTATTCATAATTATTCTTATAAAAATAAAAGCTCCAAAATAAATTCATACTATGTCTTATTAGACCGTTTACAAGTTACTTTTCTATTCGTTAGAGGGCGATTTAACAGATCCAGTGATGAAATGAATTGTCTTTGCAAACATGTTATGAGATTTGTTTCCATTCATATTGAGTAAATCATAAGGCTTTTTATTTTTCTTAAAGGCCCAAATATACTGGCAATTATAAGTGTACAATATCTGTGTATGTGCAGGCATATCCTTTATGAGTGGGTGTGATCGAGTATATTTCAAACACTCAATCATGCCCACTCAAAAAGGATATGCTTGCACAAACACGGATAATGTACAATCATGATTGACAGTGTATTTGGGCCTTAAGGAGATAACAAAGAAAGTACATGATTCCGTTTTTCTTTCCTAATGATCAACTGAAAGTTTTCCAAATTATTATTTAATTCGGGTTTTACATTTTGGGTGATAGGTATCACACCACAGCTAAGATCACTATTATATCATAAGTGTGGTTAAGAAATAAAGTTCAATTCTATCAAAACAAAGTTGAACCGTCCTGAACAGTAATCAGGAATTGGCGAGGGTCCTCAGGTTGCTTCCAATCTTCTAAATCCTTTCAGTTCTTTTGTGCGAATCCTCGTCGTTCTTCTATAAACAACGAAGGATTTCTTTCTCATTCTCCGTCCTTTCTTAAGACTTCTCTAAACGTCCCCTCTTGAGAAACAGTCCATGATTTCGACAAGTTTCCGTTTTTCTCTTTTTAAAAGAATCCTATTTCTTTTCGCAATAATATCTCAGCAACTGCACGATTCCTCTTCAAGGGGGTATACAAACTGTACATTTACTAAAAAGAATTACTGTAAGTACCTAATCGTCTCAATGAGATCCACTAGAACATTAAATCATTTATTTAATCAAGCTTCAAATAATCGTGGTGTCATTAGTATTTATGATATAAAAACAACAGTTTTCACACGTCTTTAAATACAAGAGGCGCAAAACAATATTCTGTGTGCTAGAAATTTTTACCGTGAACAAAGTGAAATAATAATTTCAGCATCATTATTCTCTTCATTCGAGATTAAGAGGAATATTTCATCTCTTTGATACTAAATTGTACTACAAATTATCATTATGATGTTTTCTAAGCCATCATCATCATTATTATTATTATTATTATTATCAATATTATTATTATTATCACTTGCTAAGCTACAACCCTAGTTGGAAATGCAGGATACTTTATGCCCTGGGGTTCCAACAGGGAAAATGGCCCAGTGAGGAAAGGCAACAAGGAAAAATAAAGTATGTTAAGAACAGTAAAAACATTCAAATAAATATTTCCTATACAAACTATAAAATCCGTGTGACGAAAAGATTCACCCTGAAACTACAACATATTGTTCGGAAGAATCACTGTGTAATAATGATTCCTTTTCAAAACAATTGCATTAAAAAAAATAAAAAAATAAAAATGATCAGCAAAACCAAGAAAACATTAAGATTCTCAGTAGGAATCCCTGTAAATCACATTCGTAATTTCAAGATATTTTAGGATGATAAATGCAAATTCCTTTTCTTTCATTTCATCTTTCCTCTTATCGAAAGTCTCATTAATTTCCTGTCCGTTTTGATTATCACAGATGCATTTTCCGACTTCTCTTTTTCTTTCCAGGAGGGGACTTTAAAATCTAATTATTAGGTTGAGGCTCTTTTCACTTTCTCACACCAAAATCCCACACCTTTTTTGACGGCCATATTTTGACAGGGACTTCTTTTTCGCGTTATATTAAAATAACCTTTAAGACATTTATTCAAAAGCAGTCTCCACATACCGTATTCCGTAGCCTACTTAATTTGGAAAAAAAAAAAAAATCTAGTCGGCATTCAAATTTATCAGGACACCTTTTTAAGTCTACTAAAAATTAAGTTTTCTTACTGCTTTAATTTTCACTGAAAAGGTCTTTTGGCGTTAGGCCCATTTTTTCTTTAGCGATGATCTTCCAGACTGGATTAAGTAAAGGTATTCAAAAGTAATTCCATCAGCCTTTGCATACTAAAAAGCGTTAAAACTTCAGGCTAAAATAATTCATATTAATCTCTATCAACTAATCTGATTCCCGAATGATTGCAATTAAAATTGCTCTTCAAGTTAATCTCCTCTTTTTACATTATGAATAATTTCTTGCAATGGATTCTAATTTTACTGAATAATTAAAGCATTCTAATCTGAGAAAAACATTAGACTTCTATTCATATTGTCATAATGTCACTATGACCGAGGTAATAATAATAATAATAATAATAATAATAATAATAATAATAAGAGAGTCTACTTAATGTTGCTAATTTGTTAAAGCAAAAAATTCAAATAAGTATTCAATGTCTTAAAAGGAGACAAATTATATATTTTCGTAATAATAGAAGATGGTAGAAGTCCCATAATCTATTAAACTGTAATAAAAGAAAAAATATTCCTTTATCCTCTTGATTTGCAGGATAAAAAAATAATTCCCATGTTCTCTTGGCATGTAAAAGATCCCATTTTCTATTAGCCTGTAAGGAAAGAAAAATATTCCTTTATCCTCTTGGCTTGCAGGCAAAAAAAAAATAATTCCCGTGTTTTCTTGCCATGTAAGAGAAGGATGAAGTCCCATGCTTTTGTGGTATTCAAGAAAACGAAAGACCCCAATTCTGTTGACATGAAGGAAGATGGAAGTCCCAAATTCCCTTGGCTTCTAAGAAGAGGAACTATTTCCATATTCTGCTGGCCCTGCAGGAGAAGGAAGAGGTCCAATACTCTTTTGATCTATAAGAGAAAGAAGTACCACCATATACTTCTATTAGTGTGCCTTTTTCCCATTCGTATGGGGTAACACGGTTGCCTTCTTTGGAAGGCCTTTGCTATGGCTTTGGGGTGGACTGTAGTCCAGACCGGCTGCCCTGCCTGCCATCGTTAGACCCCGGTAGCGTATGTTTGTGTGTTGTACCAGCCACCATCGCCCTCCCCCCCAGCAGCGAGGAGTCATGGCGTAGTTAAGTCGACAGTTCGAGACGTGTGAGGTGTTTGTTGTGTTTTTAGAAGGTGTTGGAATGGCTGTGTTTGTGTGTGCATTAGTCTATAACACCCATTAGCTTTACGCAAACCTATCCGTCGATTACATACAAAATCCATATACTATTGGCCTATGAAAGAAGGGAGAAGTGCCGTACTCCCTTGAACAAAAAGAGAAAACTGTTCCATAACCTCTTGGCCTGCAAGAAAAGGAGGAAGCTCCACGTTCTCTTGGCCTGTAGGAAAAAGAAACGGCATATTCTCTTGCCCAATAAGAAATGGAGGGAGCCCCATAGTCTTTTGCTCTGCAGGAAAAAGAATAACTCCCATATTCTCTTGATCTATATAAAAAGGAAGAAGTGCCATATTCTCTTGGACTATATAAGATGGAGAAAGACTCATTTCTCTTAGTTTCTAAGAAGGACGAAGTCCCATAATCTCTTGGCTTATAAGAAGGAAGCAATCCTATTTTCACTTGTCTTGTAAGCGAAGGAGTAAGTCCCAAATTCTCTTCGGTTTGTAAGAGAAAGATCTATATCCTCTTGGCTTGTAAGAGAGGGAAGAATTCCCATATTCTCTGATCTAACAAGAGGTGCACTTCAAAGGTTATCTTCTTCCCATCTTTTATATTACTCAATAGAGAACAATACTTCAAAGGCCGAAAAATCAGTTTTTAAGAAATTGAGATTTAAAAAAAAAAAAAAAAAAACATTTAAAATGGTAGCATTTTACTATCTGAGAGCTCAGGGATTACGGTTCACCTAGACGCAAAAACAAAACAAAAAAATAACTCGGAGAGAGAGAGAGAGAGAGAGAGAGAGAGAGAGAGAGAGAGAGAGAGAGAGAGAGAGAGAGTGTTTACGAAATCCACCTTCTTAGAGCAAAAGCACATCCAAGGTTTCACAAGACATACGCCGTAAAGGCGAATCTGCATATTAAAACAAATATAGAACTGAATACATAAAAAGTGAAGAAAATAAATCTTCTAATTTGTTTTGGCAACTCCATAAAATCTTCAGAACGCAAAACACTAACAAAAAAAAAAATGCTTAAGTTTACTAAGAGATCCTATGGCAATATTTGGTTTCTGGAGAATATCTATGTAAAAGTATTCAAAATTACTATTTGGAGAGAGAGAGAGAGAGAGAGAGAGAGAGAGAGAGAGAGAGAGAGAGAGAGAGAGAGAGAGAGAGAGAGAGAATCAACTTACAGATAACACTACGGAAATCGATGTTACGGATGTCAAGTGGTGACACATGAGAGGGAAGGAGAGAAGTAAGGGAAATGAGAGAGAGAGAGAGAGTTTTGAGACGACCCAATGAAACTCTATTATAGAGAAATACAGTATCACGGACATAAGAACACTGTATTACTGTCAAATACAGTTTTTGATAAAGAACCAATTTATCAATAAAATATATACCATGTTGCTAAGACGTCTTTTCTGAAAAGTCAATGAAAAACAATGCACAACTGACAAAAACACACTTTTACTAACAAAGAAAAATGCGTTGCTGGATTAGAAACACTGTGATCGATAAAATAAAATCCACAGTAGGATTAATAAAAGACGGTTCATTACGTATAAAAACGTTGCTACTAACAGAATTACAAAATTTCGGCGATGGATGGATAATCACAGAATGTATTCAGTAATAGTTCTTTGAGATTATTCTAAAGAAACAAATAGTCTATCATTTAAAAGATGGATCAATTTTGAACAGCAACAACGGGAGTTATGCAATCTATGATTTAAAGTTATTACATATTTTTTATAGCTTCATTGCAACAAGAAAAATGTGAAGTTTCTTTCGTTATCATAAACAATAGCGAATCATGATCTCAAGAACGGAAAAATACAGTACTTCTTCACATTTTGATACTTTTACAACCCAAAGGAATTTACGTTCCACCTCACGAACTTGGTCTACCCATACTAATTGGTTCTTTTTGACCTGGAAATAAATAACTAACCAAAACACTTTTAGCCATGGTTAATACCCTCAGGCCATCAACGAGACAAAATAAAAAAAATAAAGCCATTATATGCGGGTGACGCAAACTTACAAATACTAATAGAGATTGCAGGCAATTAAGATCTATAAAGGTTTACCCCTTAAAATAAAAAATAAAAAAAAAACATCACCTTACAAACATGGTTATTCCATTATCATTATTTCTTTGGTGGTAATGACCACAAAAGCATTTGTCATGGAAAAGGACAATAGTATATGTAAACCACAAAAGCTTTGATATTTTATCCATTTTAATTTGTGCTCTCTCTCTCTCTCTCTCTCTCTCTCTCTCTCTCTCTCTCTCTCTCTCTCTCTCTCTCTCTCTCTCTCTCTTTTCATCATATTTATTAAAACGTTAATACTCGCTTTCCCCTTAGAAATAGGGTACAGGTTTGATTCTCCGGAGGCAAAGAAAGTTAGATACTTTCGGGTAAACGCCAATAGTTTTTTATATAAGTACTAAATTATATATGTGGTAGTTACAAAGCCTTGGATGAGAGAGAGAGAGAGAGAGAGAGAGAGAGAGAGAGAGAGAGAGAGAGAGAGAGAGAGAGAGAGAGAGAGAGTTGCTTTAGTAATTCTGGATGACCCTTTCCTCCCAAAAATCTTCACAATCACAGACAATTCGCTATCATCGGCTCAATAATTAAGCTTAAAATAAACAAGAGATGACATAAATGCATAAGGATTTATGGGGGTACTTCTGTGAATGATACGAATTCATCAAACTTAAGTAGGACGGAGTAGAAGCAACTGCTTTAATGAATAAGATACTAGTGATACATCATAAAATAAAAAAAATAAACAAGGTAGTGAAGCAGAACCCCTTCTCCTTATGACTAATTAATCAGGGAATTTTCAATTTTGTCTCATTCCCATCTCATCAAAATCTGAACTATCTAAAAGCAAGCCGCATTCACGTTTTAGGGCAGCAATAGGGTCTGAATTGTATAGTTCAGTAAGGAGTTAATTATAAAATTTACATTTTTCAAGCAATATTGTTTTATGCCTTAAAATCACTAGATCGAGTGTTTCAGCCCAATGAACTAAGTACTATTACCGTCAAGGATAAACAGTTAAAGAATCATTGTCAACAAAAAATTGTATTGGAAAAGTACAGAAACGACGAGGGGGAAATATATATATATATATATATATATATATATATATATATATATATATATATATATATATATATATATATATCAACAAGCAGGGATTAATGTTTTATATATACCATACTAAACGAATAAAAAAAGATCAAAATAATATTCTTTATGGAATTAAAATTCTACTTTGTTACAAAAAAAAAGTATATACTGAAAACAAATGGAGAAAAACTAGATGTACCGGGATGGAGGTGCACTGAGGAGGAGGAGGAGGAACAGTAAACCCCCATGAGGAAACAAGGAATAGAGATGGATGGAGGTACGAAGTGAGATCTGTGGAGGATGGGAGATACAGATGGGTGGTGTGAGATTGCACAGTAGCAGCGACCGGGGAACAAGGAATGGAGATTTGTAAAGGAAGCGAGATGGGAGAGAGACGAAGGAGAAAAGGGGAGGAGGGCAGTGTAGGACAACGAGGATAGGAGACGGGAGTATAATGTAGTGGTGGAGGAGGAGGAGGAGGAGGAGGAGGGGAGTGCCAGGTCCAAAAAGAGCTGAATTACGTCCACAAGACTATCTGCACTGTGTCGTAAGGAGACCAATAAATCCATAAAAAACGCGAATATTGAAAGTCCCTCGGCGGCGATGAGACTCCCAGGGACAGATGGAAGGGGAGAGAAACTCAAAGATATAGGAAAAGAGGGAGAAAAAGTGTATGGTAATGGAGGAAATGGGACACACGGTGAAGGAGTAGTAAGGCAAAAAGATTAAATGACTGGAAATAAAGTTTAAAGACTGGAATTAAACGAATGAATACGTAGCGGAACAAGAGTTTATATATTATTTTATATATTATCTTATATATATTTTATATACACAAGGTGAAACAAGGCAAGAAATAACTATACTATACAAAGATAAATAAATTTCGATGTAAACGACACAAAATAATAATGTTAAAATTCAAGAAATATGTAAACATCAAAATAAAATAAAATATTGCTTGAGGGAACATTATTTAAATATTGTTACTGTTCTTGAAATATTTTATTTAGTTTGTTTATTACTTCTCTTGTAATTTATCTATTTCCCTATTCTCTTTCCTCACTGAACTACTTTCCCTGTCGGAGCACTTGCGCTTATAGACTTGCTTTTTCAGAGTTGTAGCTTAGCAAGTAATAATAATAATAATAATAATAATAATAATAATAATAATAATAATCTTCATCGTCATCATAATAATAATAATAATAATAATAATAATAATCTTCATCGTCATCATCATCATCATAATAATAATAATAATGATAAAAGCTAAGCAAGCATTTGCAACGTGCAAGTGCAGTTTCCATTGATAGCCAACTTTATTACCTGTTAAAACATAAATATTGATAAAATTAACACTCACAAAAAAATAAGCTTCAAATACACGATGCACTTAAAAAAGACATTAAACAGTCACAGAAGTAAATGAGTCCCCTACATTAAACAAACTTCTCATCCCCTTACTTCTAAACTAATGCAGCACTCTCACTTGGTCGAGGAACCGGCTCTATTTCATTCAATAAACTCTGGGTAAGGACAAGAGGCGGAGGTCTGGTGGATAGTAATCAATTGTAAATTGTTCATTTACTAATTGGTAATTATTTGTTGATGACTTTATCGAATTACATTAACTACAAGTCTATTCCCTAATTCATTCTACATTTCACACCATTTACTTATTTGTAATGTACGTCAATTGTTAATGACGGAAAATAGCCTTTCATTCTTCATTGCATTAAGTTTGAAATACCTTTAACCGTGGAACTGTGTAGGAGTTGTGACAATATACTTGCTCTTCAAGGGAATAATTAGTGCAGTCAATAATCAATATTACATCTTGACACTAGAATCTTTCGAAAAATAATTACTTCGCGGGAAATGTTTAGCCAACATTGAAATTAACGTTCTATGCCATTCTTAATAGAAAATATACTAATCATCATTAAACTATAAGGAAAATAGAACTGGATAAGCTACGGATATTAGAAATTGATTCATTCCATGCATTAAAGTTTTAAAGCAATAAATTCAATATTCTGTTGCTTAGCTTGTTTATTTATTTTTTGTGGAGATGGAAGTATGTTATAGTTTAAGTTACTGATAGTGTCAAAAGGCTTCCACAGTGAGAGTGAGGCATGTCTTAAGAGATTGTAAAAGGAAGAATGGCGAGTTTGGTATATAATGAGACTAAGATCATGATTGTTTTGGCTTTTCTCCCAAAAACTGTCAAAGAATAGGAAATAAAATTGCCTGGTCAAGGTACACTACAGCTGAAATCGAGGTATACTGATAGAAGTATAACTCTTAAATTTTAGATGTACATAAGTTGAAATTTGTATCTTGTAACTCTTCTTGGTATGTCGCTCTTGGCGAGGAAATGGGTGACACCACTACAATGTCATACAGTATTAAGGGCTTTAGAAATCTAGTTCAAGCACCGAGGGAGAGGATTGTGAACACCATAAGCAATAACGATTAAACTTCCCACGATTTGCGATGATGCTAACGTTTAATTTTTCAACTGACATTAATAGCACACCTACATTTTAAAATGTGAACATTTTTCCAATAGAAAATATTACGGTCCCATTACAAACTAGAAATTATTAAGAAATAAGGCTTACGAAAGTAAAAATAAACTGTTCATGAAATTACTTGAGCTTCACAAAGGAACTCCAAGCACAAAATTACTTAAGCTTCACAAAGAAACTCCAAGTACAAAATTACTTAAGCTTCACAAAGGAACTCCAACAAACCATTAATATATATATATATATATATATATATATATATATATATATATATATATATATATATATATATATATATATATATATATATATATATATATATATATATATTATATATATATATATATATATATATATATATATATACATATATATATTTGGTGTATCTAAACCAGCGTATATGACTGAACTGTTCTTCCATTATTCCGTCAACGATAAATATCACATGATCAACGAGTAAATAGCATGTATTTCATTTACCCAATTTTAGAGGTTTACTTAACACACAATCATTTTAGTTCAAACAATTAAATGGGAAAAAATAGTGTTTTTAAATGGTAGGAATCTCAGTACAGGACGTTTCAAAACGTATATTTTGAATACAGAAACAAAATTCCTAAGATTCTGCATTTACTGGTGAATGTAATATTGTAATAATATCACAAACACACACACACACATACATACATACACACATACATACATACATACATACCACACACACACACACCTACACACAAAGTCAGGAGAAGAAAAAAGAGAAAAGTCTTTCTCCTCTCTACAATCTGTTTTCATTTTCATAATTCCAACAGTTTATTTTTCAGGAAATAACTCCAGACAAAAAAAAAATGTCATGTCCAAAAAAAAAAAAAGTTATGAAGTAGCAACTTCACAGAGACTTTATGATAATGAAACAATTTTTAACATACCTTTTTGTTGCACCAACAAAAATAGTCCTTTTATGAGCGTAATTATCCGATTTTCTTCATGCGACATCATAAATATTCACGCGCAAACCCAATAAACTACTTTTTCTCCATTTGAAGGCCGAAGGGAGGGACAACAATGTAATGCACAAAAATAAAAATAAGAGAAAGATGGAGCATAATAAAGAGGTATGCTCGTTCCTTCAATAATGCAGTAAACTGGGAAAACTAAAGGAGTTAGGACGATTTCCTTTTAAAGAACGAAGCAAGTAATCACAGAAGTGTTCAGTCAAAGGATTGATGGTCACAGCTCGCAGAAGAAATGGGATGTCTCAAGAATACTGGAGGTAGATTCTTTCTTTCCCGAGTCTAACTAAAAACAAGCACATAATGAATACCTGAAGGATTTATAGATGCCAATTTAATACAATTTAATGTGTCATGGAATATGGATAAATAAATAAAGAAAAATCTTTTCCTTCTCCATGTGATAAGAAAAAAAGGCATCGGGTGATTTGATAGTTACAGACTGCGTATGAGAAGTATCCTGTGTGAGTCCAGTAAAGACATTCTCATTAGCTTCAACAGAATAATTGAGTCTTTTTCAGAAATAAAATTATTCATTAGTTTGAATATATTCCAGTGTATGTCTATCACATAGAAAATATATTCATCATATCAATTTCTAGAATAAAAAAAAAATGCCTGTTTTCATCCAAGCCAATCAGCGAACCCCTCCATTGTGTCGCGACTCACTGTCATATTTGACATTTTCGCTAACAGCAAGCAAAACTAGAATAACGTATCATACATCAATACTTATTTACCTTTATTACAAAACTTGCTCGACTATAGGAGAAATCTCAATGATTAAAAAATATGAAATCTTATCGTAAGTGAAGATAAGTTCTCTTATTCATATATCATTTTTACCAGCCAAGCAACAACAATAGCTGAAAAAGCAGGATGCTACAAGACTAAGCGTTCCAATAGATAAATTAACCAATGAGGAATGGAAATACAGAAATAATAGAAAGAAATCCTAAAGATCAATAACAACGTTAAAATACATATTACTTAAAAACTAAGAAACGAGATATATCATTAGGTTCAACAGAAAAGCATTTACAAGAAGTTTGAATATCTAACGTTCCAGATTAGGAAGATCAATTCACAATCTGGTCCCAGTTGGATGAAAACTCCTTGAATACTGTGTATATTGAGACTTATGATGGAGAAGGCAATGCTGTTTGAATTAACTTGCATACTACATTTATAAACACAAAAATAAATAAATTAATTGATTTATAAACAAATCAATTATAAATAAATAAGTAAACAATCTACGGGGAGGGGGGAATAAACACCTTGCAATGTCTATGCAAGCGGTCGCTTGTTTCAACAAAGGAACAAAGGAGATAGGTCTCCAACATAAGGAGATAGGTCTCCAACATGATGTAATTACTATAAGAAGAAAGTAAATAACTGATATTGGTTGTCTCACTTATCAATAACTATCAATAATCGTATAAGACATACAAACAAATGAGAATAATAATTATGATTATCCTAAAATACTAAGTTCCTACAAGCCAAATATGCTGTGCCATCTATAAATTATATCAGGGAAACTGAATTTGACCAGTATATCGTGTTGATGAAACATTTTCCGAACTATTTATTGGTAAAAACACAGATATGTAATTACCCTTGTCTTTCATTATCAAAGATGATTCAAACATTCGTTCACTTATACAAAACATTACAATGCGCTTTTTTATATGAACAAAAACATCGGCAAAGTACTTAAAAATATGTAAAACAGTAAAACATCATACCACCTAAATCAAGAATAAATATATAACAAGGAAAGAAAAAATGTATTATCAAAGAACACAACAAAAGGTGTAAAAGAAAATAATATAAATTACAACGAGTCATAAACTCCAAGTTATAACAACATAGAATAAGGAATTCCTGAATAGAAAAGATGAAAATATTACCATGTTGTTATTACATAAATAAAGAAAAATATATAAACACCACAATAAAATAATCACAAGTCACATCAATTAAATATTTCCAGCGCAAGGGAAAAAAAAAAAAAAAAGAAATTCATGGAAAAAGTACGAGCCACATACTATCAAGATGTTACCCTTACCATAAAAAAGACTGACTAACAGGGCAATCTCTGGAGTCTAGAGATACATGGGAAGTATACACATAAAGCTGAAAAGAACTGTTTATGTGAAAAGATAACATTAATATAATAAAGAAATAGAAGGGCGAATGAAAGTATAACAACACTGTAGGAACAAAACAAACGAAAAATAGATGAAAATAATTACAACTACAGAATCAAGTAGGAATGTTTCTCTTGGACTGAGAAATATAGTCACGAAAGTAAAGCTGGAAAGTAAAAGTACTCGATCTATCCACAGAGGGAGAGGAAGGAATAAATAGTTTCTGCTGAACCATGGTTACCCTAAACTAATACAATGCACCACGGATATTTAATGCCAAAGAAAAAAAGACAGCAAACCACTTTAAAGCGAAACAACGTTATAGGGTTTGAAAAGTCGAGAGGAAAAATATATATGAAGAAAAGTATTCAGACATTATGCGATAAAAGGTTGAGAGAGCTCGAAACGCCAGACTTTTTGTTTGTTATTAAAATAGAGAACTTGTGATATGAGCAGTCGAGGAAGAGGGAATAAAGAAACCCTAAAAATGCGATACGAAACATCACTTTCAGCACATGCATGAGAGAGAGAGAGAGAGAGAGAGAGAGAGAGAGAGAGAGAGAGAGAGAGAGAGAGAGAGAGAGAGAGAGAGAGAGAGAATTATATAAAAAATTATCAGTGAAATTTATATAAACATTTACGTCAAATTTGTTTTAAATAACTTTTAAGATTGTTTTAAATACATGCGATAGTTGGTGAGTGATATACATAACGAGGTCAAATTATTTTAGATTTATACAATAGTATTCAATTTATCAGAACACTGATTCCTAACCTCTGCTCTCTCTCTCTCTCTCTCTCTCTCTCTCTCTCTCTCTCTCTCTCTCTCTCTCTCTCTCTCTCTCTCTCTCTCTCTTTCCTGCAACCTACGATAATCGATTAAAAAATAAATATCTTAATTATGGCATGGAAAAAATATGAGAAAAATACATCTCTTTTATTCAACCCCTTGGAAACTGTAGCTGCTAGTGTCATCACTGTCATATAGTCGTAAATTTTAAATACTAATATTCCTGTAGTGATAAAAAGAAAAAAAAAAACCTAATTCCCCTTAAGGTTAGATACGCGAAATTTTGTCCTACTTCTTCAAAGGCCAAAAACGTATGTACAAAATATACCCTGACTTATTAATTGCTACTATGTATGGGGTACAGATTCATCATATCACAAAAAAAAATGAAATAGTTCATTTTTTCTCTTCTAGCAATGAAAAACCTGAGCAAGTGTTACTTTTACCTTATTGCAAACATCCAAGTAATAAATAAATAAATAATGTTACACAAATCATAAAAAAATTTTCAAATCAAATTAATAACTAATTCTCCTTTTTACCGTTTCTAACAAAACAAAAGGAGAGAGAGAGAGAGAGAGAGAGAGAGAGAGAGAGAGAGAGAGAGAGAGAGAGAGAGAGAGAGAGAGAGAGAGAGAGAGAGAGAGAGGAGGGCTATTTCAATCGGAGGTGGAAACTGGCGTGTGCTTGTATGGTTGGATATTGGAATACTGTGAACATTTATTGGGAAAAGGGACTCCCCTGTGGTTCGTGACATGTGGCCACTGTTCCGGACGAAGAGTATTTCTGCTCTAAATCAGTGATTCGTCACACAATAGCTTTTCTATCTGCTCATATCACTGACTTCATATACACACGTAGTTGCCTTAGTACTGAGTTAACGGGAAAAAAAAAATCAAATCCCTACACAAACGAATTTATGTATATGTACACTGTATGTGTGTATATGTATATGTGTATATGTATGCATATGTATATACTTGTGTATATGTATGTGTACATTTAATTTATCTATATCAATATTTACTTTTTATAATTTTTTTTTTAATTGATGATATTATTTTATTTGTATTATTGCCCAAAGAGCTCTGCTCCACATGGGCTTGGACCGAATCTTTTTTTGTAAATATTTGGTATGTAAATATGTTTTTGTCCAATCAACATTATTATTATTATTATTATTATTATTATTATTATTATTATTATTTGTATTATGAATTCCTTATACAGAAGAAAAGTATTTGGGTTATAAACCTAACAAAAAAACCGACTATATTTACATTTTAAATCACTAATGCCTTGCACATTTCTACCTCAATAAACATTGAATTTCAATAACAGGAATTATTTGTTTTAACTCCGCAGATCCTTAAAAAAGGAATTGCCATGAAATATGGAAAATATTGAATTGTCACAAAAGAATTAATACATTTGGAATTATCCTACTCACTCACTGGACATATTACATAGCGCGCTGAATCAGATTCATTACAAAAATGATTCGTATAAATTAATTCAGTATTAAATACTTTATACGAATGGGGGTAATTTGTTGCAGAATTTTACTTGCTAGTGTTCTCAACCAGTAAATCAAGGGACTATTAATTTTTCTTAATTAAACAAAAAAAATAGCCTTCTTTGTACCTGCAATAAGCGATTACTTGGAAAATAATATAAATGCGGAGATTGATTTGAAATTGCAGATAATTAAAATTTTCAAAACAAAGATGAAAAGACTTAATAGGAAACTAATGGGAATAATAAGGAATCAAAGCTTTGATAAAAAAAAGCTAAAATAACCGGTGGGAGTAGACAATATATCTATTGATTAAAAGCGAGTAGGAGATGGTGTATCTAATTACCAAATGGGTTGCGGGAAACGAGTAATTTGAGTGACAAGATTTCGATATTCTAATAATATGACTCAAAGAGGGTGGTAAAAAGATTTACTCTTCTTATCAGAAAAGAGATTGGGGATACATATATGAAGTTTTCAAAAGGATAAGAAAAATTTCAATTACTAAAAGAATGATTGCAGAGGATAAAAATTATCAAAACTTATTTACATACGTTAGGGTCGTCCCTGACTGGTGAACACCAGACTGGGTTTTAAGTCCCACTTAACTTGTTAGTTCCTTTGGTCACTGAAGCCTTACCATCCTTGTAAGCTAAGGATGGAGAGGGGGGGTTTTGGGGAGCCTATAGGTCTATCTGTTCAGTCATCAAAGCCATTGCCTGGCCCTCCTTGGTCCTAGCTTGGGTGGATATGGGGCTTGGGCGCTGATCATATGTTTATGTGGTCAGTCTCTAGGGTATTGTCCTGCTTGATAGGGAAATGTCACTGTTCCTTGCATCTACCATTCATGGGTGGCCTTTAAAACTTTATGATAAATCTCTTACAGTAGGAATGGAATTTCTATAGCTTTAATGCTACAGTGAAAAGTGGGGGGCTATGAGGATTAGAGCAATAAAATATTGGTGAGATATTTGAAAGGTTTGATTATCAAAATTAAAAATCGATAATTAAAGTGCAATGTAAGCAAATTAGAAGATTTAATCAATAAAATGAAGGGATCGTAGAAAAGATTAAACGTTCAAATAATCTGGGTTTTGGAGATTTTATCAAAACGGCCTATTATTATTATTATTGTTACTACTACTAGCTAGGCTACAACCCTACTTGGAAAAGGAGGATGCCATAAGCCCAAGCGCTCCAATAGAAAAAAATATCCCAGTGAGGAAAGGAACTAGGGAAATAAATAAGCTATATGGGAAGTAATGAACAAAATAAAATAAAATATTTTAAGAACAGTAATAACATTAAAACAGATCTATTATATACAAACTATAAAGAGATAAAATTGAGATATAGTAACGAAGCATACAGGTAAAGTAGAAATATATAGAATAGGAATGAAAAAGGTTTGACTACAGAATAAAACTGATGTGAGGTTTAAAAACGCATGAGGAAATATCTATAATACTTTTAAGACTAACAAGGTCCTCTGGCTAATGAAAACCTTTCGACTTCAATTTCCAGGAGTTACTCAAGGAGAGGGTCGGACCTTTAACCGGAACAAGGCCGGGGAAGGAGAAAGGGAAGGGACGGGTGACCGAAATCACTGACCTTTCCTCTGTCTATGAGCAACAATTGATTTTCCATAATGAGAGAAGGCGTCAAGGTGGACAACAACAACCTCAGTTCACCTCCACACCTACCGAAGGTTCCCACATGTAAAAGACGAACTTCAAGATTTTGTTTACCACACCATATACTATTTTGCTTTCCGATGCACATAGTAGTTATACTGTGTGCATATATATATATATATATATATATATATATATATATATATACACACACACATATATATACATATATATATATATATACATATATATATATATACATATATATATATATATATATATATATATATATATATATATATATATATATATATGCGTAAAAATCACAGGAAAACGTGATGCTCAGATGCAGAAGAACCACAGGGAAAATTAAAATACGAAATATACGCTTAAGCCCAGGCAGCTGGTAAGGGAGTGTCATTGTTCTTTAATCTCTATATGTATGTTCGTACGTTTGCTTTCCCTATAAAATTTAAAGGAACCTCTTTCAATAAATCCGTCCTCTGAAGAAGTATCACGAAACTAGTCAGGACTTAAGCGTATATTTCGTATTTTAATTTTCCCTGTTCTGCATATATATATATATATATATATATATATATATATATATATATATATATATATATATCTATATATTATATATATATATATATATATATATATATATATATATATATATATATATCTTTCCTCATCATCATCATTATCTCCTCCCACGCCTATTGACGCAAAGGGCCTCAGTTACATTTCGCCAGTCGTCTCGATCTTGAGCTTTTAAATCAATACTTCTCCATTCATCATCTCCTATTTCACGCTTCATAGTCCTCAGCCATGTAGGCCTGGGTCTTCCAACTCTTCTAGTGCCTTGTGGAGCCCAGTTGAAAGTCTGGTGAACTAATTTCTCTAGGGGAGTGCGAAGAGCATGCCCAAACCATATATAATGGTTGGTATATTCATATGACATCCAAGCAGGCGAAGACGTGTGTGTATATATATATATATATATATATATATATATATATATATATATATATATATATATATATATATATATATATATATATACCAAGATAGATAACAGTTTCATTCTTCATACCTAACTATAAAAAAAAAATAACAACAACAACGAATTCCCTACTAGGTGACCAAATCTGACTTTTACATTAATTTAAACATATTATGTTAACTTGGCCAAATTCAACAATTCTCTATTTAAATTGAAATTAACGTGAAGTAAAATACAAATTCATATTGCAAGGCTGAACCAGGCTTTAAAAAATCTAATCAGGAGAGCTGTCTGAAAAAAAAAATGTATCATGAATAGTAATTTCGTTGTCACAACACAAAACAAGTGAGAGAGATTTATATAATTAAAAAAAATGGATCATACTGTATGTCATTTAGAAAATTAAAAAAATAAAATATTTCGAAGAATTAATATATTTAGTGACTACATTCATAAAATTATGAAACCTTTTGAATAGAAAAATAAAGTAATGATCCTTAATTTATAAAAACCCTCTACACTGAGGATAGTTTTAATCATAATTTATAAGACTTACTTCTAATTCTTCCCTTAAAACAAAAGAAATGGTTTTTAAGTTGACTACGACCGAAACTCGCAAAAACCGAGTAATATTTGCAGGTTTTGCAAAATTAAGAAACGAATCTAAAAATACCTAGAATAAATGGTTCTAAATTTATTTCCTGCGCAGCGATCCCTTTATAACATGCCTGTGTACCCTAACAATAAATCAAGCAATCCCACATCCCTTTAATCCTGGTTACAATCAATTAAAACAATGGATGGCTTTCAAGATTTATTGGAGCTGTCAAATCTATAAATGTAATCCTTACAGCTTTTATGATTCTCTCCCTCTCCATCTACGGGGTCTTCATTATCTCTCATCCATCCTTTCTCTTCTCTGCGTTCGTAAAAAAAAAAAAAAAAAAAAAAAAAATCCTTTCTTTCTGCACAGGATTCACGCCATATACTCCTACCCGCCTCCTTCCTTTCGCCCGTTCTCAGCTGCCGGTTGGGCTTAGGAGGGGGAATTCGGGAGGGGAGGGGCTGCATGTGTTTGGGATACGGATGGGGATGGTGGAAATGATTTACGACTTTAGCCTGAGATATTAAATTGGAGTCCGGGAGGACCCAAACCCAAGAACCGCGGGCGCGTGATTTATGAAGTGAAACGCCCGCAGACTACTCACGCAAAACATTTAAAATATTCCAAAACTTGACAATGAAAAATATTTCATGGAAGAAAACCAAACAAACGTCGAGAAAATTTAATCAAAGTAAGTATATCCATTTTAGGAACTAATTTCCTGCGATGGAAAAGAAACGACCTTCAAGATTCGGGACGAGAGTGTGTTATTAGATCTGCAAATCAGAATGAACAATGAAGTTCAATAAAACGCTTTTAAAAAAATAACAATTATACTTTTGTATAAATAAAAATTAAGACATTCCATACGTTGCCCTTGACCTACATTTCATGGTTAGGGAGTTCAAGCCCTGCTTAAGGGCTAATAAATTTCATTTGCGTTCATAACCATACCGTTCATGTGAACTTGAGACTGGATACTTGAGTGGCCTATATGATTTACCTGCTTAATCATCAGCAGCCATTACTTGGCCCTTCCTGGTATCAGCTTGGGTGGAGAGGCCGCTTGGGCATATATACAGAATATATATATATATATATATATATATATATATATATATATATATATATATATATATATTCTTCCCGGTCATGACTAGCTCCCACTCCCCGTTCCTTGGGTAGAGGGAGAGGAAATTGTCATACCATGGAGAGAGGGTATAAATTGAGCGGGTGGGTAATTATCTAACTAAATATTAAGTCGGCATTTGACAGGTTACGCACATTAGTTCATATACAGTGTGTGTGTATATGTATATATATATATATATATATATATATATATATATATATATATATATATTCCTTTAATATGAATACTTCCAATACAATGATATAAAACAAGTTGTCATAACTAACACGTTCATTGAATGCTACAATAAATTGATCTGATTTATACTGCTGTTTCTAAAGGTCTGATGAATGCGTTGTTTACATACAAACCACACTCCCAAAGCCCTCAGCAGCATTCATAATTCTTACCACTTTGTTACCCATAGTTTTTAAAATTTTCGATACTGCAGTCTTAATTCCAACTATTTTTCATAAATTTTCTCAGACATCATTTTGCCTGGCTTGAAAGTAAGCAGGAAGTTGCGAGTAATACACTGTTGATATTTCGAAACTAATAACACAAAAATATATTTAAAGAACAACAATGTATGATAGTTGATTTCTTAACGAGAGAAAGCTGGATGATTTGGCTTTTACTGATACAAAGGTGAACCAGTAATGTGTGTAGGAATCCCGCGGAGGTTGTGGTTATAAACAGATTGTGTAGTGGGTAGTTGAAATGTGTAGTGGGTAGCTAAAATGTGTAGGGCTACAGACGGGTAAAGCTTGAGAATGGGGAAAAAAGAGAGTAATATTGTGTTAGGTCGAAGTTTGTATAAGTCAACGCGTAGCAGGATAACGTCACTACAATTATTATAAATGATCCAAGAATGGAAAAAGGAAGAGACCAACCTAGCTAGGTTTGGAAGCATGAATGGCTGGTTGTGTTACATAATTTAAATGCAAATGCCTGTGAGAGAGAAAGGAATGGTAGTGTTAATGGATGTGGAATTCCTGGGAATGCAAGCGACTTGTGTATTGTAAATACGGTAAATTATTTCCAAATATGAATGAAAATGAGTATATCTGAGGAAAAGAAACTGGTGCGGAAGAGGGTTAGGTATATTATGCTTTAGTAGAGAGCTGATGACAGAGCAAGCAAATTAAGTAGTATAATGATTAAAAACAATAGGCAGAAGGAATGTCTGCGCATTATCTACTTGAAGCAAAAATTAGGATACATTCAAATTTTAAATTTTAGAAAACAGGTAGAAATGTAGAGTATATATACTTAATTTGATAAGGAGAATGAAAATTGTATAAATGAAAGAAACGGCTGAAATATGGGCTGAAATTCAATGATAGTGTTGTAGGGACAGCAAAGAATTTTGTGCGATGGAATGGTATAAAAAGAATTATAAACAAGAGGTGGTGGAATCACAAACGGAAGTTTAGAAGAAGGAACAGGATGTTATTTGAAAAGCAGAGAAAAAATAGAATAGATAATCATATGCAATAATACAAAATGAAACATATTAATAAAATAAAAAAGTTAGGCGAGAGACAATGGGGAGCAATAAAAATGAAGGGGAGAAAATGAGAAAGAATTTTAGTAAAATAGAAAGTTTTCTCAACTGAGAAATATACGAAGGTAATAGGTGAATAAAAGCATGCAATTGGAGAGACGCAGCTGTAAATTGAAAACAGTTTTGGTCAATGGAGTGAGTATTTTCAGATATTTTTAATAGCGAAGATAACAATAAAGCAGGGCTTAATGAAGCATGAGTGAAATGGTGCGTTTTAAGTTGAATTCTCTTGTGGGTGTGACTGTTGAGGACCCAAGGAAGGCAATTAAAATAACGTAAAATGTAAAGACGTGTTTGACGTGCTGCTGATGGCACTCCTGTATAAGTGCAAGAAGCAGTTAATGTGGAAATTTTCAGTGCAATAACTTTCCCTACTATTTAACAGATTAACTATGAAAGTCGCAATGACATTATTATTATTATTATTATTATTATTATTACTAGCTAAGCTACTTCCCTAGTTGAAAAAGCAAGATGCTATAAGCCAAAGGGTTCCAACAAGGAAAAATAGCCCAATGAGGAAAGGAAATAAGAAAATAAATAAACGATATGAGAAATAGTGAACAATTAAAATATATTTAAAAAAACTGTAACATCAAAATAGATATTTACTATATAAATTACAAAAATACTTATGTCAGCCTGTTCAACATAAAAACATTTTGTGTAAGTTTGAACTTCTGAAGTTCTACCAATTCAACTATTCCTTCCAAATATCCATTACCTGTTAAATTAAACGGTTCTTTGTTCATTAAATAAACTAGAGATTACAGTAAATGAAATAGCGTACACAGAAACATGTGAACATAATCTAAATTAATAAAATACTATTTTGATTTCATGACGGAGCAGGTGACTCAAAATGTTTAAAATTGAGTAATCAAATGGCTGAACTAGATTGTCTATCAACATAACAAAACAAAAAACTGGAATATTCGGCGCATATTCAACTGACTTCTTAAATCATTGAGGAAAATTAAATTAACTGGAGAGAAAAAAAAAATCAAATACAAAATGTCAACAAAAAGTATCTTTAAAAATCATTCAATAATACCGAATATATCAATAGAACATTCAACACTGAGCGTTAAAGCTAAGCCCATGATAGCAATTAACTTTGTAGAAGAATTTCTACATGCGTGAACTTCAGGGAAAATACGAAATTACGTATTCAAGCAGCTTTTCACGAGCTCTGCAAATTACCGGGTTAGAAAGAAAAATCGTAACCAAACGAGAAACAGATGCAAGCATTAATCACTGGGGACGAGTTAATTGTTTAATTAATTATTATGATTCCATTATAGCTAAAGGACAAAACAATTACATATGAAGTATACTAATATATATATATATATATATATATATATATATATATATATATATATATATATGTGTGTGTGTGTGTGTGTGTGTGTGTGTTTTTCGAAAAGGCCCATAAAAAACACAGGAAATAAATAAATCACTATATTTCGGTCAATAAACATTGACCCTCTTCAGGATGTAGAGTAAAAATGAGGAATACAGTGGAGAGTGACGGTTTATATAGGAAAGCAAAAGGGTGTGTTCAATTATTCTACAGTTGTTATAATTGCTGGAAGGATTAGCCAAATTTAATTACATCCAGGTGCGTCTTCTTATTGTTGAACCGCTCGGAGAATGTCTTGACCTCTGATGCATATCTGGTGGTCGGTCCCCGTGGATTATCTTCTTAATGATAGGGTTAAGAAGAGTATTGTCCAATGTGTCAGCTTTCCATTGGCCGCCAGATCAAGGCCGTCTCGAAAGAAGGCCAGGTCAGGGGGGGGGGGGGGGGGTTAAGAAAGGTCCCACGTGTTCGGAGTAGTGCTATCACACTGCTACTGTAGGCTGTGAGTAAAGGGGTCGCGCTGTATTTCTTCGCAATTTCCTGCTGTTATTACAGAAAATATTACTGTTTTGGTATCCAGACTAATGCCTTTTATGTGCTGTGTACCGAACTGCAAGGGGAATTACTGAACTGGACCGAAAGTGAGTGTGTTTTCCTTTCCAAATGCAGATATTTGTGTGAAAAAAAGATTCGAATCATGTCAGTGTTGGAGAGAAATTTGACAATTAATAACAAGAAAATTGTACTAAGGGATTTGCAAACTAATTGGGAAGGACTTGAATATGTATCAAAATCAGATGTGATCGGTGAATTCAACTCAACTGTATTAAAGGAAGATATTGAAAAATCTAAAAATATATTGCCAGTACTAGTTTATGTAGCAGGCTATTGCTGTTATGCAGTTTTCAAAAAAATGAACTGTGATAGTTGCAAGGCTATGATAACTTGCTGCGATGAAAATGATATGCATGGAAACAATAAGTATATTGATGATCTCAACAGAGGGTCTCTGATATACCCAAATCCTATTGTAACAAATATTGTAATGTATTGTTACATTGTGATTGACAAAAGTCCAAAATAAGTTTTTCCACAAAATCACCAATCACAGAGTTGTGGGGAGTGTCTTCTCCTACAACAAGTTAGCGGATGATGAAGCATTACTTCCAACGGATTCATGTGATGCTGGTCATAGTGCAGAAAAAATTGAAAAAATTATAATATGGAAAAATGATAATATGGACAGTAATGAATGTCCTTTTAAACAACTATTGCTTCAAAAACAACAACATCCCCTCTGAAAATAAGCTAATGAGTAAGGATAAAAAGAGAAAATTGCAAACATTAACCGAGTCAAAAAATTAAAAAATCTGTTAAATACTTCAAGTAAAGAAAATGTACAATAAGATCAGGCGACTGTTAAAAAATAATGTATTTTAAATTGCAAAAAGTGTTTGATTTTTTTTTTGTATTTCTATAAAAACTAAATTGTTACAATTATATTGTTTATTTATTATGCCTTAACTAAACCACAGAGAGTGTACTGTAGTTTTTTAAGAAAGAGATGATATCCCAAAGCAGCAAAGTGGCTGAAAAACAACTTCGTAAAAACAATGATAAAACAAGTGAGCAAGTCCTGAACGCGGACATGGTCCTCGTAGAGGACATACCTCCGCCAAGGTGACCTAGAGCGCCATATGTCCTAGAATCATGAATTGATGTGACTTCGACTTTCAAGTAACGTTTGACCTTCACATGACCTTTACCCTCAAGTGACCTTGACCTTCACGTGACCTTGACCTTCACGTGACCTTGACCTTCAAGTGACCTGCTTGACTTTTGACCTTCAAGTGATCTTTGTTCATTTGCCACTGATACTTAATATGACATTGATATAATGCACCAATATGACCTTGACCTTTGACCTTTATAAATTTGAACATCACCCATGGGTTGCGCCTGGACTAGGACTTCCCTGTTGGCTTATGCAAAAGTCAGTGCTTTATTTCTGTCTCTTGATATGGCCACTTATGTCATAGTGACACCAGTGACCCCTGTGACCTTGACCTTGGGGTGACCTTGACCAAAATTTAATCAGTTCTTCCATACACATTGGGGAACTACTTGGCCAAGTTTGAAGTGATTCCGTGTAGAAATGTGGCCTCTACGTTGTCCACAGACAGACAGACAAACAGAGAAACAAACAAACAAACAAACAAACAAACCGAACCGAAAACATAACCTCCGCCGCTTGGCGGAGGTAATAAAAAAGTTGTAGCATACTAACAGTGTGTGTGTTTTATTTTTAATTAGGCTAGTACCACGGGAAAGTATTATTTTGATAATGTTGTTACTTTTTTTCATCTAAATTTTACCAGATTATCAAGACCGTTTCCCATTGGTGTGTAAGATTCCTTAATTTTCCATGAGGGTTATCATCTGTAAAGAAAAGAAAAAAAAAAGTGTGTATGTATAGTCAGTGCTTGTGGGAGAGGAAGAAGGGTTGTGGATGACCAGGTATTCACGTTAGCCTGAGGACTTAATCTGATCCGTCTTGTCACAACTTAACTCCTACCTTTTCCATCTCCATATCAATGGACCTATTTCTACCCCCACTGACCAGGCCTATATTCGAGACTGCCTTGGCCAGATACGTTCATTGTGTTTGATTGATTTATGATGGCTGATTCCAGGATTTTTCTTCTTCTGTAAGGACAGGTACTCTAAGAATTAAAGACGACTCATTCCAGTTAATCTGGTGCCCTAAATCTGGCGGCCAATGGAAAGCTGACACAGTGGACAATACTCTTCTCAACCCTATCAATAAGAAGATAATCCACGGAGGCCGACCACCAGATATGCATCAGAGGTCAAGACATCCTCCGAGCGGCACAACAATAAGAAGACGCACCTGAATATAATTAAATTTGGCTAATCCTTCCAGCAATTATAACAACTGTAGAACAATAGAACACAACCTTTTTCTTTCCAATATAAACCGTCACTCTCCACTGTATTCCTCAATTTTACTTTACATCCTGAAGAGGGTCAATGCTTATTGACCGAAATATAGTGATTTATTTATTTCCTGTGTTTCTTTTATGGGCCTTTTTGAAAAAAAAAACGTTAAATTGTTCGATTACAGTAATAAGTAAGACATATATATATATATATATATATATATATATATATATATATATATATATATATATATATGTGTGTGTGTGTGTGTGTGTGTGTGTTTTTAAAAAGGCCCATAAAAGAAACACAGGAAATATAAATGAATCACTATATTTCGGTCAATTTATTTATATTTCCTGTGTTTCTTCTATGGGCCTTTTGAAAAAACATGTTAAACTGTTCGATAACAGTTATAAGTAAGACATATATATATACATATATATATATATATATATATATATATATATATACATATATATATATATGTATATATATATACTGTATATATATATATATATATATATATATATATATATATATATATATATATGAGAGAGAGAGAGAGAGTTTTAATAATCTACATAATTACACATCTTCCACATGAAACCAGTCTTATATTACTAGCAAAGCTACAACCCTAGTTGTTAAAGCAGGATGCTACGAGCCTCAGGAGATAAGACTTTCTCAACATATGCCAGTTTCAGGCAATTGAAAAATAAAAATACTGATTATGTTTATTAAAAGTCAATTAAAAAAAACTTGCACCTAGAATTTTTAATGAATTGCGTATAGTTAATCAGAGGCATTGTCAATGCAAAGATATATATATATATATATATATATATATATATATATATATATATATATATATATATATATATATATATATATATGTTGAGGAGCAAGTTACTGTCCTTGACCTAATTACACTCATTCCATTAGTTTTGTCCTGGTTCAACTTCATCAACTATAATTTGCACCATGCACTAATTTTAGGTGGATCTCTATTAAGTGATTCAGCAACCGTACGTCCACATTCAGGAGATGGAATTGATGCAAAGCGAGTATCATCATCTAAAATGCAAAGGGCTTGTTTTTCCAGATCAAAGCGCATATCATGTGCATATAGTATGAAATGCAATGAGCCAAGTGAACTACCCTGAAGAATACCAGATATAACATCCCAATACTCACTATAGTGTCATCAAAAGCTACTTATTACTTAAAAATTCGCTAATGATATCAAGAAAAGAACCACCTACTCCCATCTGTTCAGATAGAAAAAAACCCTTAAGATTAACAATCACAGAGCGCACTAAATCAGGGTCAATCATATTAACTTCTTGACCACAATCAAGAGATTTCTGTACAATATTGGAAATTGTTAGAAGGGCATTACAAGCTCCAAGGCCTTTTTGAAAGCTAAACTGCAATCTAAGAATAGGTGACTATCTTCAGCATAGGTATTTAGAAGCTTTTCTAAAAGACGTCCAAAACTTTTGATAATACGGGTTAACGAAATTGACGGAAATCGGCAGAGGTAGAACTATCACAAACACGTTTACTTAAAGTAGCAGCATTACCAATTCTCCAACAAGTGCAAAAAGAACCTCTTCTTAATAACTTGCGAAAAAATATGACAACTTATAAAGCTAAGATATCACGTGTCTTTATAGCAAAACAATGGGAAAATACCATTTGGGTCTACTCTTCCATAGGGATCAAGGTTCAGCCAGCGTTTTAATTCCACTGCACCTAAACTCAAATTAGTTTCGTTTCAGGAAAACAGGAGTGAGGAAGATCGTGTTTCTCATTACTCTGCTTACTGTTAAACATAGCAGCAAAAAGTGTTGCGTTTTCCTTTGGACAGTGTTATACATGCTATATACTCAAACCCTATTATTCTGCATGCAAACTTGGGATATGTAAATAATATTATATTGTAATGAAGTGAAATATTTTGGAACTTGAAGTAATGTTCCTTTAGCAGAATCTTTCATTAAAAGTGATCCATTAGCAGCTCTCCTGGGAGTGTGTTCAAACGTCTATGCTGTTGCAACTATTTGTACAACACATAAATTGACTGATACTATATACATACACACACACACACACACACATATATATATATATATATATATATATATACAGTATATATATATATATATATATATATATATATATATATATATATATATATATATATATATATATATATATAGTACAACTATAAAAGCAAATGACACGTGCTATTAAATATCGGCTGTCAGCTACTAATCATTATCATTTGTAATTTTCACAAATCTAAACAATTAACCAAAAAAACGGTAATTTTCTGGTTATGCACACTTTCATATAGAAGCCACGCTCATGTGAAAATCATCGAAAATATCTAAAATATCATAAATAAAATATTTTATTCAATAATCATTACCTAATTATTCAAATACTATGATGCCATCACTTTCAATATTCAAATAGATTTCTCCATTTGTCACTAATACAATGAATGTAGCATTTTGCTTTCCAAACTAGAGTTGCAGCTTTGTTAATATAATGATAATAAGGTTACGTTTCAGTAAGTCTTCGAACTGAATCATCTCAAACACCATATAATGAACAGTACATAAAATGTTAATAAGTTTATTACCTTGGGAGACTATCTTCCAAATATTTTACCCAATTCAATCTTCAAATCAAATATAGAAATAGGGCGAATAAGAGTTGTTGATAATCTAATGCATTTTAATAAAAAGTTGCAGTCCAATAAGTACCTTATATCTGAAAATAATTACCTTCTGTTAGTTCTCTTTTAAAACGGTGTTCTTTCTTCGCCTATGATAAATGATAAACAATAACTATCTCAAAGTTTTCACTTGTGAATATATGTGAAATCCTTGGTCGTAGAAGTGAAGATATACTACTAGTTGTGTCCCCAGGGGATCCTTCCCTGGTTGTACTTTTTTTTTTTTTTTCTAAAGGCTATTTCTAGTTTTTATTTGCTACTATATGTATCTCACCCAACATAACATGGTCTTTCATCATTTTTCGACTCTATGAAAGAGGACACGATTATGCGCAATTAGTGTTTATGAGAGAGAGAGAGAGAGAGAGAGAGAGAGAGAGAGAGAGAGAGAGAGAGAGAGAGAGAGAGAGAGAGAGACGGTGCTGTATATTTCCGTAATATTGTTCTGGGACTTTCACTTTTGTGGGCAATTACGTTACCCAGGTAAACCTCTGATTCTTTTCCCAGGGATTGTAACGGCTCTACTCAGTCGGCGAATATGGAAGGTGGTCAATGAAAGACTTTAAGCCTCTTAAGAGGTATATTTTTCTTAAGATGAGTTATATGTTAATTCCCTTCAGTGTCACTCTCATATTTTCACCTAAGGAATCATTTACTTGTAATATTTTTCTTTATATACTTCTAGAATCTTTTTTGTTTCATTTACGTTGGTATCAATCTTGAACGACCATTCTTAAGGACATCCCTATACTTATCTTATTTTTAGAGGTTTAAGGAAGAACGTGCTGTAGGAACCTTAGTATTTTGGGATATTCTTAAATCAATGTACCGATTTCTATTCTTTTCCGAATATATATATATATATATATATATATATATATATATATATATATATATATATATATATATATATATATATATATATATATATATATATATATATATATATAAAACATCGATGTGATTATCCCTTCAACAGCAACAGCTTCACTTTATATTATAAAGAGTAAAAACCCTATGTAAACGTTCATGAAAAGAGAAGCACGAAATTATGGATGAACAATGCAAATAAGAAGTTGCTTTAATTCAATTGTAAACTGAAAAAGACATCGCAATTAAGTCTCTTCCTTTCTTGGCTAGTCTCATTAACGTACATTTCTGGATGACATGTCCCTTCATGCATGTAAATGGAGCTCAAACAAACGAAGAAAATCCAAGAATTCTTAAAAAATCAGTGGAAAGTATATAAAAAATAAATAAAAAGACACTTTCACTCCCCAAAAGAAAGAAATCTCTCCATAAAGACCATCCCAAAAGTCACAAAAGGAAGTAAAAACCTCGTTTCAAATTTGGAATTTGAGGATGCTTAATTGTTTGGAATATTTCCAACCAAATTTTTTTACAAAAAATTATACATACAAATAATTTAGCAATAACGGTATAATAATAATAATAATAATAATAATAATAATAATAATTACCAGACATAGTATGCAATCAGCAGCTGAACGATATTTAACATTATGGAGAAATTGCTTTAATAAGTTACAAATCCTAATCGTTTCATGAGATCGAGAAATATTTTAGATAAACGCCTTAAACTCAAGAAATTATGATACCAGTAACACCAGAATCTATAATTTTATTTGAAATTTTTACATCAAGCAAAGCGATTACCCCAACTTTTTTTCTGAGGATCTTCTCACGTACTGTTCATTGAATCCATTTTTGGGATAGTTTAATAAAAGCCAGCAAAATCAATCCCAAAATTTTGCAAATTACACCTCAAACCTCGGCCTTGCAAATTTAGAAACTTTCAATCAATTCACATTTTGTGCTTGGGACCACATGGATTTTCTTTATAATTATTATTATTATTACTTGGAAAAGCAGGATGCTACAGGCCCAAGGGACCCAACAGGGAAAATAGCCCAGTGAGGAAAGGAAAAAAGGAAAAATAAAATATTTTAAGAACAGTAAGAACAATTAAAACATTTCCTTTATAAACAATAAAAACTTCAACAAAACAAGAGGAAGAGAAATCAGACAGAACAGCGTGCCCAAGTGTACCCTCAAGCAAGAGAACTCTGACCCAATATAGTGAAAGACCATGGTACAGAGGCTATGGCACTACCTGATAAACGAAAGATGCCGGAACTCGAGCCATTCTATTTGGTTATAGTGGGAAGAGGTTCGGCTGAATAAAGCTAACCCCAGACAACACACCAGTGCCGGAGGCCACAGCTAAATCAGGGTATGGTCAATGTTCACTTCAGCAAACAGGTACAAAATCCTAACCAATAACAAAGGCCCTTATTTTGCTGGGAGAACTACAACACTCTACCCCGAAGGCTGCGTTTGGAAAATCGTTTAATGAATAAGAGTAAATTCTGAACTCAAAATAGCAGTAGCAATAATGAAAGTTTAACAATCACATCCAGTACATTAATACATATATCAATACTTTTAACAGAAATACTAAAAATTATTATAATCATCATCTCATCATAATCTATCTCTTATATAATAATAGTAAAAAGTATACAGACGCCAAGTTTTCATGAAATACGTCTTTACGAACCAAGCATTGTTAGCATATTTCATCTTGTGAAGATTTCATCAAGTTGCGCACCTTCAGAAATTCCTTATAGAACAATTTCTTTTGAAAAGATTTTTTATTCCCGAATCTTTGAGGAACTTTTTTATTTTGTCTTCATTTGTTTCCATTTGTCTCTCATTTAATAATGTAGAGATCTTCCCAGAATTGACATTTTGGGATTTTTTTAATATCATACTAGCGATGGCGGTTTAATTGCTTGTAACCACATCAAATTAATTGGAAAAAATTTAAACAGAACCTATCATTACAAATTATCTCTACAGTCCTCAAATTTAATGCAGTCTAGGATTTTTCTCTAGGAGCTACAGTTCTCCGTCGATATTCAAAATTTGATTTAAAAATGTAATGTTTCAAATCTTTCAAGTAAAGGAAATAAGAACAGAAATTCGAGGAATAAAAAAGCAGAGGGAGCTCAAGAAGACGATAACTACTTAAAAGAGGTAAAAATGATAAAATCCTATTGCCTGATGTGCGATATATTCCTTGGATCTTGGTCTGGTGGCAAAGAGAAATCACACGAATCGAGTTAGCCCTGGATTGTTGAATTATTCAAAGTTAATGATGAAAATGGACGTGTAACGGATCTAATTTCTTTTTCCTTTATCCGTCTAACTATA